>NW_027514502.1:0-115000 GCF_048772815.1 Callospermophilus lateralis | reverse complement strand
TCCTGACATTCAGTGCAACAGAACAATAGGTAAGCAAAAGGCCCAAAGCAGGGTTTCTCCACTGAGATTTTCCTGGTCACACTGATATCTGAGTTTTCTGAGATGCTCGCCATTCACTTCAGCTATCCAGTTCATGGCCATGTTACAGAGTTTGGAGGGGGTACATATCTTGGACACAAAACCATGGGCTTATTCTGGAGAGTGGCCAGAATTCAGGAAGAAAACAGGAACTTAGAAAGATAGTAGGTGTTGCCCATCCATAAGGCAAGCTACAGTCCATTCATCAATTTGGCTGGATAAATGCTGTGAAGCTTTCTACTAGATAGGACACATCCATTGATGCATTTTATTTAATGTCTACAACCCCGGACACAATGTGATACACAGACATAGAAACACTCGCCTTGTCAAACGACTTACTAGAAACAGTCCACTCCAAACTAAACAAACCTACTTTTCTACCTATTCTAAGAACATGACACAAGACCACAAACTCATAACCACAAACAAAAAGGCACCTCCTTCGCCCAGGTAGGTCTGTGACTATCCGGAGTGTCCTCTGACTTGTGGGCCAATAATGTTCCCCCGAAATGGCCTGTCCTGTCTTAGATCTGGTCTCCTTGGCCAACTCCGTGAAGTTGTCAGGAGCCAGCGGAGCCTCTACTTGCTTTCTCAGGAAAAGCTCTGCTTCAGAGCTTTCTTGCATTTGGCCTTCCTCACATCTGTAGGTACCAAGAAAGACTGACTCTGTCTTTGTAAATCCAAACAAGTGAGACCACTGGGACTGGGACTGGGACTGGCTATGGGTGCCTGGCATCCTGGATCCCAAGTTCAGAGAGTTCCATCACCACTGAAGTGTGATGGAACTGTTTTTAGTTCCTCCTTCAGGAACTGAATGAGGTCACTCTCTTGGCAACCACTTTGTCCAAACGTTGCTTCCAAGGTTCCCATGAGATGGAGGCTGGCCCTAATTCCTGTGACACTTTAACAAGTTTGAATTGTATATCAACCATAATCTCCCAGGAACAGATCTACACACAGGCCTGGGTTGGCTCATGTTCTCTGCTTTAAGAATAGAAGCTGATTCAGACACAACCCTTTATCCTGACCAAGCCGTTTGCCATGGAAGATGCCTTTTGCTCTCTCAGGTCCTTCATAGCTGCCTACATATTCTCCAGGGATCATTTCGCCATGGACATTTGAGGTTATCACCAGGTGGAAGATCCATTACATTCCAGTATTATAAGACCAACTCTTTCCCTGCTTTTCTGTAAAGTAAGATTGAGGGAATACTGTATGGTTAGGGTTAATAACAGGTTCGATTTGGGTTAGGAATCATTTTGCTGGGTGAATAATGGTATTGGGAACCTGCGATATTTATAACAATATAGAGGTGAAATGTATGCATGAAAACAGAAATCTAAGTATGATTTGAAGCCCAGAAGGGCATTGGGCCCTTGCTTGGGATACTTAGCATTGAATTAACTTCTGAACAGATGTCTCAGATAAATCGATATACAATGGCATATGACCTTGTACCTTGAATGTAGAAAAGAAAATCCAGTCAAAAAGGGATAGTCAGTAGGATTAGAAAGATAGTAGTTAGGATTAGGAAGAAGAGTGCATGTAGAATTTGCAACAAAAGTTCTTTAGCAATAGGTTTTCGGTTAGAGAATGAATTTAAATGTCAGCACATGTGAAGAGTCAGTCACAATGAAGAAATTGGGAAAATATGTAGGAAAGCAGATATAAATAGAGACATTAGGTAATCAGGCAAAGTATATAGTGAGTGATAGGATTAGACATTTTCAACAGGGTTGAGGTTGAATATATTATCTTAGGAAGAAACAAATATGTAGTCACCAATAGGATTTACATTTGAGAGCATTAGGCAACCTGGACATGATATTTTTAGTAATCCATGTTCACTTTCCATTTAGGCTTTGGTACAATCATAAATGTGAACTTTGAATTCTGTGCCCAGAATATTTCTGTGATTAAATATATATATATATATGTAGATCATTTGACATGAGTATTTCTCCACCATTTTTAGGAGCAATATTGACTGACTACTACTGACTGATAGGTATAGATTCTTTATGTGATTTGGCGTCATGAGAAAACCCAAGCACCTCTTCATGGCTTGAAGAACTCATTTGACCCAAAGAGCCACAAGTGATGCTCATTCATTTCCGTTTGAAAACAGCTTTCTTCAGGCTTCACAAAGGAGTGACCTGAGGCAAAGAACTTCCTGATATTCTGGGCAACAGAACAATAGGTAAGCAAATGGCCCAAAGCAGGGTTTCTCCACTGAGACTTTCCTGATCACACTCTCCCAGCTCACGTGTAAAGTTAGATTGAGGGAAAAGTCTATGGTTAGGGTTAATAACATATTCGATTTTGGTTAGGAATCATTCTGAAGGATGAATAATGGTATTGGGAGACTGGGATATTTACAAGAATATATAGGTGAAATACAAGTATGAAAACAGAAATCTAGGTACAATTTGAAGCCCAGAAGGGCATTGGGCCCTTGAGTGGGTTACTTAGCTTTGAGTTATGTCCTGCCCAGATGTCTCAGATAAATCGATATTCAATGGCATAGGACCTTGTACCTTGGATGATTGAATGTTGAAGAGAACATCCAATTAAAAAAAGAAAGTCCGTAGGATTAGGAAGATAGTTGCTAGGTTTAGAAACAAGAGTGAGTATAGGATTTGGACAAAAAGTTCTCTAGCAATAGGTTTTCAAGTAGAGAGTGAATGTAAATATCAGCACATGTGAAGAGTCAGTCACAATGAGAACTGGGGAAAATATGTAGGAAAGCAGATGTCAATAGAGACTTTAAGAAATCAGGCAAAGTTTAAAGTGAGGGATAGGATGAGATATTTTCAACAGGCTTGAGATTGAATATATAATCTTAGGAAGAAACAAATATATAGTCAACAATAGGATTTACATTTGAGAGCATTAGGCAACCTGGACATGGATGTTTTTAGTAATGCATGCTCACTTTCCTTTTAGGCTTTGGTACAATCATAAGACTGACCTTTGTTTTCTGTGTCCAGAATGTTACTGTGATAAAATGTATATGTAGATTAGGTGACATGAGTATTTCTTCCACCATTACTGGGAGCAATATTTTGAAGACGTATAAATTCGTATTGGGGGAACAAAGAGGTGTACCATGTGTCTATGAATATAGAAATAATGCATGAATAGACCATACTGTGAACAAATAATGTAACTGGTTCCAACTTTAAATAATTGATTTAATTAATATCTGAAAATGTAAAGGAAATCTTAAATTGATATACATACATTCATTATAACCAGTCATAAATCTAACGGTAATATTAGGGTTATGGTTTATCAAGAAGAATGTGTGAGTTTTGCTTCAAAAGTGATTATGGAAATCGAAAATAATGTGTTTGAAAAGAAGTCTCATGAAAAGACCAGTCAAAAAATCTGGAGGAATATATGTGTTCTGAAGCAGGAAGTGATTGAAATTGAAACAAATGCCTATAAATTTGTGAACTTGTGGATGAAATATATATCCTATGATGTGCATAAACTGAGAAAATAGTAATGTACCACTGTTGAATAAAAATGAACCGGAAAATACACATCATGTCCCATAGGAAACTACTTGCATTGATATTAAACTGGGTATTACTGTAGAACTATTAGGATTTGTATGCACCATCCACTGAAGTTATCTTTCAGTACTAGGTAACAAATATGTATTTCAGGTTGATGAATATTTCTGAGAATTAACTTGTGAAAAGTTGATCATAAATCCACATACATGAATATGAATGATTTTAAGGAGTGTATAATAAGACTCATATATTTCATATTTTGAAAAATTTGTAGAGTGTGTATTCCAATCAAAATTCATCATGAAATATATATGTCATCCACAGATGCAAAAATATTTATTTCACTGAAAATGGATTTATGTATAATGTTGTTCTACTAGGAAGCTCACCCATATTTTGAATTTTCAGTTCTAACAATGTTTAGGAGGAGTGATCTCTTCTCATAATTTGTATCTGCCAAGTCAGCCACCTCACAAAAATGTACATGTGATAACAGATAGGATACTATATGTGCATATAAAAATACATGTGCTGAATAGGCTACAGAGAAATGAGACAGGAATTTGTTGAGAGCCACAGCTGAAGGGGCCCCAGCAAACTTCCAGCTGCCAGCAAATTTCCAGCTGCCGGCTGATTATTGGCTCACAGCGACCTCAGCATCATCTAGCTGATTGGCTCCTCTGTGGTGATGCTCATTGGGCTGTTTCCCTGCCCTTTCAGACCATGGAGCTGCTCCTTGGGGAACTTTTTTGGCTCCACCCAGCCAATCGGCCTCAAGAGCAGTAGGATTGTGGCAGGTGGAAAGGCTTGTGTGTGTGAGAGAGACTTTAAAAGGAAGCCAGTAGTGGCAGTTGGGCTCTGAGGGTTTTTCCTGAGGAGTTGTTTTGTTTGCCGTGTGTGGTTCTAAAAATAAAGTTAGTTTTTTTTTTTTTTTTTTTTTTTTTTTTTTGACAAGTGGCTCCTGAATCATGCCCAGACAGACTGCAGCATTTGGTGGCTCACATGGGGAACGACTGAGGGTAAGTGATAAGGTAAACTGCTTGCCCCTGTGGGCAAGGTGAAAGGATGGGTAGCCATTTTAAGATGACTCCTTTGTTTTGCTTCACTTTTGTTTTAAGTTGCCTGTTCCTGGAGATGAGTGGGACGGAAGAAAAACCACTCACATCTGAGAAAAAACTATTTACGTCTGAGGAACAGATAGGTATAAAGGACGGATGCACATGTCAGGAGGATAGAAAGGCTACAATGACTTTTTGTTGTTCCCTTTTTAATTCATTCTGTCTCAGTTTTGTTTGGCGTCATCTAGTTGGGTTGTATTATAATAGAAATACGGGATCAGAAATTAGTAAAAAACAAACTGAAAGAGTGTTAAATAAATTGTTAGAGAAAGGAGGCATCTCAGAAATATCAAGGACAGTCAGGGCATTTGTTGATACAATACAAAAATGTAGCCCATGGCTTTTGAAGGAGGAGTCATTAAATATATCACAATGGAACCATCATGGTGAAGATTTAAAAGGATTAGAAAAGAGCAGCCGAGGGACTATGCCAGTTGGCACATTGCCATTGTGGACGTTCATATCTAGTTTGCTTAGTCCAAAGCCTTCAGTTCAGACAAAGATAGAGGAACCAAGTTTAGAGCATAAAAAGCAATCAGGGGCAAAGTTAAAAAAGGAGACTGCTACTAACACCTTTCTGTCACCAGAGGATGTAAATGTCCAACTAACAAGGCCACCTCCATGTGCTGGGAGGCCCCCAACCCCAACAGTTGATAGTTCGGATCCTGAGACAGGATCTCAAGTATTAACATGCCCTGTATTTGAGGTAGGAAGGCAGCGAATTCACCATGCTTTAAATTTCAAAATAGTGAAGCAGCTAAAAGAGGCTGTAACAACATATGGTCCTCAAGCACACTTCATTGTAAGCTTGGTCGAATCCATTAACACCTTGAACATGACGCCAGCAGATTGGGCTAATATGTGTAAAGCTGTGCTAAATGGAGGTCAATACCTATTATGGAAGGTTGCCAATGAGGAATTTTGCAAAGAGATGTCTAGGCGAAATGCAGCAGCTGGTTATCCTCAGAGAAATCTAGATTTGTTGTTAGAAAAGAGACCTTATGAGGATCAGCAACAACAAATTCCATATGATCCTGGCATATACGCACAAATTGCTGTAGAGGCAGTTAGGGCATGGAAGACTTTACAAGGACATGGAGGTTTACAAGGTCAATTATCTAAGGTAATACAAGGAGCTAATGAATCTTACACTGGATTTGTAGATAGGCTTATTGAAACAGCTACAGAGTTTTTGGAAATACAGAACAAGCAATGCCATTATTAAAACAACTGGCTTATGACCAAGCGAATCATTGCTGCAGAGGTATCATTAGACCATGGAAACATGAAGATTTAAACACATTTATTAAATTTGGTAGAGACATTAATGAACAAGAGCAAGTCGTGGCAGCTGCAATAAAACAGGCTTTAGATGCCAGAGACATTAATGAAAAAGGGCAAATTGTGGCAGCTTTAGTAAAACAGGCTTTAGAAGACAGGCCAAGAACATGCTACAATTGTGAACAAACAGGACTTTTTAAAAGGAATTGCCCCATAGGAGGAGGGTTTAACAAAACTAGGTATCAAAGGACTAGAATACCGGGTATTTGGCCACGATGACGTAGAGGGAGACATTGGGCTAATGAATACCATTCTCAAACCACCATAGAGGGTACTTCATTATCAAAAAACAAACAAGCACCAGGTGTTTATCCACGATATCATGAAGAAAGGCATCCGGCTCCATTGCCAAAAAATGGAGAGGGGGGCCCAATGCTCTGGGGCCCGAAACCGCAAATATATGGAGCACTGGAGGAAACCAGCAACCCCATCAGTGTAGTGCCCACGACACATTGTTCATCAGATCCCTCATCAGACAAACCAGAGGGAGCGCAGGGTTGGACATCTGTGCCTCCGCCAGATCAATACTAACTCCAGAGATGGGAGTTCAAATCATTCCCACAGGGGTGAAACGACCTCTTCCCAAAAGAACAGTAGGCTTATTATTGGGATGCAGCTCTTCTACTCTAAAAGGACTTATGATGAGTCCTGGGGTAATTGATCCCGATTATGAAGGTGAAATAAAAATTATAGCCAGTTCTCCAAAGGGTATATCAGTAATTTCTCCAGGAGATAGAATAGCACAATTACTAATAATACCCAGCCCACATGATAAATTTTACAGTTATGCTGTAGAAAGAGGTTCCAAGGGATTAGGCTCCACAGGTGTAGATTGGGCTATGCTTTCTTTAAATTTATATTCTCGCCCCATGCTAAAACTAAATATTCAAGGACATGAATTCAATGGGCTACTGGATACAGGTGCAGACCTTAGCATCATCTGTCGTCAAGAATGGCAAAAACATTGGCCATTACAACAAGCCACTCAAACGCTTCGAGGCCTAGGAGTGGCGACTAATCCCCATAAAAGTGCAACGGTATTAGATTGGAAGGATCCTGAAGGATGTGAAGGAACTATACAGCCATATGTATTGAAACATCTTCCCGTAAATTTATGGGGATGAGATGTCCTAGATCAATTAGGTTTGACATTAACAAATAACATCAATCAAAATTCACCCACTATTATGGCTAGACAAGATTTTAGGAAAGGAAAAAGATTAGAAAAGCAAGAACAAGGTATAGCAGCACCAATACAAAAAGATCAAGGAACAGATAGATATGGGTTGGATTTTCAGAAAGGGCCACTGAGACAATAAATATTACTTGGAAATCAGAAAGACCAGTGTGGGTTCCTCAGTGGCCCCTGACTAAAGAAAAGATACAAGTAGCCCATGACCTGGTCAAACAACAATTAGCGGAAGGACATATACAACCTTCTGTGTCTCCCCATAATACTCTCATTTTTGTCCTTAAAAAGAAATCTGGTAAATGGAGATTATTGCAAGATTTAAGAGCCATTAATAATGGGATGGTTATTATGGGACCCGCTCAATCAGAGATTCCTCAATTGTGTGCTTTGCCAAAAACTTGGTATGTTTTCGTTGTAGATATTAAAGATCGTTTTATTTTCAATTCCAATTTATCCTGAGGATATTCCAAGTTTTGCATTTACTATACCTGCACTGAATCATGAAGGTCCTGACAGGAGATATGAGTGGAAAGTACTCCCTCAAGGGATGGCTAACAGCCCAACTATGCGTCAAATTTATGTTAACAAAGTAATCCAGCCACTTAGAAATCAAATTCCTGAAATACAAATTTTTCATTATATGGATGATGTATTATTAGCACACAAAGTTAAAAACCCATTGCTAGAATGGTATGCCACACTTACAAACGTATTAAAAAATTATAACCTAGAGATAGCAATAGGTAAAATACAATTAAATTTTCCAATTAATTATTTAGTAGCTCTATTATCCTCAACCATGGTCAGTCAACCAAAAATTCAAATACGAGTAGATCAACTCAAATCAATTAATGACTTTCAAGAGTTATTAGGAGACTTAAATTGGATAAGGCCTCATCTAGGTATACCAACAGGAGAGTTGGGACCTTTATTTGATATCCTAAAAGGACCATGAGATCCAAATTCACTCAGAATGTTAACGCCTGAAGCAAGAAAAGCAATAAAAATCATTGAAACATATATGGGAAATATGCTTTTGGATAGAGTTGATATAATTTTGCATTTATTATTTATTGTACTAACAACAAAAAAAAATATTTCTACAGGAGTATTTTGGGAAGAAGGTCCATTATTATGGATACATTTATCTTATTCTTCTAACACTATTATTACTTGCTATCCTGAGGCTGAGGGAGAATTAATACTCATAGGAATAAAAGCAGCAAAAAGAGTGTGTGTGGAATTTCACCCAATAAAATTATTACTCCATATACTATGAATCAAATTGATGAATTAGCTAATTAGTTAAATACTTGGGCAATAATCGTGTGTAAATCTAATGTTTCATTTGATAACTACTTACCATCTTATCTTTTATTGTCTTTTTGGTCATCGCATCCTGTAATTTTTCCAAAAATGACAAGAAAACACCTATCATGAATGCTCCAAATATATTCACCGATGGGTTAAATAATGGTACAACAGCAATAGTTACACCTGATCCAACTTTTATATTTTTAGTACCAAAACAATCAGCTCACAAGGTAGAGCTTAGTACAGTATTACAAGCTTTTGTGATTTTTAAAGATTCTGTATTTAATTTATTTTCCGATAGTCAGTATATAGTTAATGCTATAGTATCCCTTGAAGATGCTGGTAGGATTTCCCCTTTCTCTACTGTTTTCTCTTTGCTTTCCACTATACAAAGTCTAATCTGGGACAGAAAAGATCCATTCTTTATAGGACATATCAGGGCACATACAGGATTGCCTAAAGCCCTTAGTTTGGGCAATGATTTAGCAGATAAAACTACAATTGACATACATACATATTTTCTTTACAGTAGAAGAAGCAATAAATTTTCTTAAAAAGTTCCATGTCAATGCTTATACTTTACAAAAGCATTTCAAAAAAACTAAGGAACATCTAGACAAATTATAAAACAATGTCAAAATTGTGTGACCTTTTTACCACAAGTTAATCTTGGAGTCAATTTTAGAGGATTGATACCTAACCATATTTGGCAGATGGACGTCACACACTTGCCAGAATTTGGAAAATTAAAATATTTGCATGTTACAGTTGATATTTGTTCTGGATTTTTAATGGGCTCCCTTCATGCTGGAGAAAAAAACTAAAGATGTTATAGCTCATTGCTTACAAAATTTTGCCACTGTGGGCATTCCAAAACAGTTAAAAACAGAAAATGCCCCCAGTTACACTTCTAACTCTTTTAAACAATTTTGCTCATCATTTGGCATTACTCATATAACAGGAATCCCATACAATCCACAGGGACAAGGCATAGTTGAAAGAGCACATCAAACAATAAAAATGTACTTATTAAAGCACAAAGACGGAATTGAGAAGGGGTATATATTCCCCAAAGATAAACTTAAATTAACGCTTTTTACTCTAAACTTTTTAAACCTGGATTCATCAGGACTTAGTGCTGTGGAAAGGCATATGTTTCCAAAAAATGTGCATAAGCCCAAGGTACTTTGGAAGGATATTCTAATAGGACAATGGAAAAGTGTTGACCCAGTAATTGTCTGGAGTCGGGCGTCTGTTTGTGTGTTTCCACAGGAAGAACAGCAGCTGATTTGGATTTTGGAGAGATTAACTAAAGTCCTGACCCAGTGATTGTCTTTAGTCAGGGGTCTGTTTGTGTGTTTCCACAGGAAGAACAGCAGGCAATATGGATTCCAGAGAAATTAACTAAAGTGATTTCTATATACCAAAAAGAAGATGATTTGGCTCAAATTCATAACAGCTGATATCCAAAACTCCAGTTTGGCTATCCTTACATCTGCGACAGAACCAGGATGCTTTTTTCAATATCTATTTTATTATTGCCCTTTCCCACATCATGAAGTTCTATTTTTTATTTTTTTTTTTTTTTGAGCTCATACAGACCTAGGTTAATGTTTTGCTGATCAGTTCTATTTTTTGACTATAGAGTTTTTAGACATTCCAATGGTGATTTCACCTGTAAAAAGTTATAAGGCCTTTACTATTATGTTATGTGTTGTATATATTATATTATTTGTGCACACTTGTGTTTTGTGTTTTATGTTTGAATGTACGTATATCCATATATCATATATGATGTGCGCTCATGAAAAAATGGATCCAAATTTTTTTTTTATTCACGTGATTTAAATAGTTTAATTTAAATTGGGTAAACAACTGTTGAGGATTGTTTTAATATGTGAACAAAAAAAGGAGTTTAGCAGAACTGTTTGTTGACTTTCACCTTTCCTTTTCATTATATTTAATAATTCTCTTCAAGATAATGTAAATTGTTAAGATAATTGTGTTTTTTAGTGCCTTCTGGAATGGTAAGTAATTTTTTCTTTAGCCATTATTGCCAGAATTCCAATCTTCAACCCAGTGCTGGTGAAGACAAAGATAAAACCAATCTACAGCTTCTGCAATAGCCATCACTGAACTGCTTGCAGAACTTGCCTGGAATATGTATCACTTGTATGCATTGTGAACTAACATGTATGCATTGTGAACTATCTGTTGGTGCAGCGACTTGTGGTAGTGTTGGGGTAATTTTGCTGATTCTCTCATTGGTGGAACAATTTTTCCAAGAGGAGACATCAATTGGCTTGGTGTATCTTCCCTATTCTCACTTTATAGATGTCAGGAACCTTACAGAGGAAGGCGAAAGACTTCATCTGCAATGACTGTACTTTCGGCCATTTTGGTTTTGGATGCACACATGGGATCTTTCTTTAGATCCATAAGGGGCTGAGAATTTAATCAACAGCCTCACACAGAGCTAAGAGACTGATTCAGACACATCCCTTTCCAAAGCAATTAAGCAAAGAGCCACAGGTGATTTCCATTCATTTCCATTTGAAAACTGTTTTCTTCAGGTTTCACAAAGGGGTGGCCTGAGGCAAAGAACTTCCTGACATTCAGGGTAACAGAACAATATGTAAGCAAAAGTCCCAAAGCAGGGTTTATCCACTGAGACTTTTCTGGTCACAGTGATCTGAGTTTTCTGAGCTTCTCGCCATTCACTTCAGCTATCCAGAACATAGCCATGTCACAGAGCTTGGAAGTGATTCATATCTTGGACACAAAACCATGAGCCTCTTCTGGAGAGTAGCCAGAATTCAGGAAGAAAACAGCAACTTAGGAAATTAGCAGGTGTTGCCCATCGATAAGGCAAGCCAAAGTCCATACATAAATCGGGCAGGATGAATGCTGGGAAGCTTTCTACCAGACAGGACACATCCATTGAATCATTCTCTTTTCTAATGTCTACAACCGCGATACACAGACATAGAAACAGTCGCCTTGTCAAATGACTTATTAAAAACAGTTCACTACAAACCAAACAAACCACCTTTTCTACATATTCTCAGAATATGAGACAAACCAAAAAACCACACCCACACAACAAAGGCACCTCCTTCCCTCAAATGGGTCTGTGACTATCCGGAGTGTCCTCTGACTGGTGGGCCACACTATGTTCCCCTGAGATGGCCTGTCCTGTATGAGATTAGGTCTCCTTGGTCAACTCTGTGAACTTGTCAGAAGCCAGGGGTGAGCCCCTACCTGCTTGCTCAGAAAAGGCCCCTCTTGAGAGCTTTCCTGTTATTTGGCCATTCCCACATCAGTAGGTATCAAGAAAGATTGACTCTATCCTTGGAAAATCAAAACAAGTTAGACCACTGAGACTGGGACTTGGACTGGCTCTGGGTGCCTGGCTTACTGGATCTAAGTTCAGAGAGTTTGATCACCACGGAAGTGAGGTAAGTCACTTCCTTCAGGAATTGAATGAGTTCACTGCCTTGGCAACCACTTTGTCCTAAGAGTTGACTCCAAGGGTCCCATGAGATGGAGGCTGCCCCTGCTTCCTGTGACACTTTCACAAGTTTGAATGGTATATCAACCATAGGCACACAGGAACTGCTCTCCACACAGGCCTGGTTTGGTCCATCTTCTCTACATTAATAAGAGAGAGGCTGATTCATACATATCCCTACATCCTGACCAGGTTGTTTTCCATGGAAGATGACTTTTGCTCTCTCAGGTCTTTCATAGCTGCCTACAACTTATCCAGGTGTCATTTATGTAGGACATTTGAGGTTCTCAACAGGTGGAAGATCGCCTACATTCCTGTATTGAAATACCAACTCCTTCCCTGCTCTTCTGTAAAGTTAGATTGAGGGAAGAGTGTATGATTAGGGTGAATAACAGGTTCGATTTGGGTGAGGAATCATTCTGAGGGTTGAATAACAGTATTGGGAACCTGCGATATTTACAAGAATATATAGGTGAAATATAAGTATGAAAACAGAAATCTAGTTAAGATTTGAAGCCGAGAACGGCATGGGAACTTGATTGGGATACTTAGCGTTGAATTACGTTCTGAACAGATGTCTCAGATAAATCGATATACAATGGCATAGGACCATGTACCTTGAATGATTGAATGTAGAAGAGAACATCAAGTCAAAAAGGAATACTCGGTAGGAACAGGAGATAGTAGTTTTAGGAAGAAGAGTGAGTATAGGATCTGGACCAAAAGTTCTTTAGCAATATGGTTTCAGTTGAGAGTGAATGTAAATGTTAGCACATGTGAAGAGTCAGTCACGATGATGAACTGGGGAAATATGGAGGAAAGCAGATATTAATAGAGACATTAGGAAATCAGGCAAAGTATAAACTGAGTCATAGGACTAGACATTTTCAACAGGGTTGAGTTTGGATATATAATGTTAGAAAGAAACAAATATGTAGTCACCAATAGGATTGACATTTGAGAGCATTAGGCAACCTGGACATGGGTGCATTTAGTAATCCATGCTCATTTTCCATTTAGGCTTTGGTACAATCATAGGAGTGACCTTTGTTTTATGTGTCCAGAATATTACTGTGATAAAATGTATATGTAGATCAGGTGACATGGGTATTTCTTCCACCATTTCTGGGAGCACTATTTTGAAGAAATATAAATTAGTATTGGGGATACAAAGGGTATACCCTGTGTCATAGAATATATTGATAATGCATCAATTGACCATCATGTGAATAAATAATATAACTGGTTCCACTTTAAATAATGGATTGAATTGATATCTGAAAATATATAAGAAATCTAATATTGATATACAGTCATTCATTCCAACGAGTTATACATCTAATGGTAATATTAGGGTTATGGGTTATCATGAAAGGTGTGTGGGTTTTGCTTCAAAAGTGATTACGGAAATCGAAAATAATGTGTTTGGAAAGAAGTCTCATGAAAATATCAGTCAAGAAACATGGAGAAATACATGTGTTCTGAAGCAGGAAGTGACTGAAAGTGAAACAAATGCCTATCAATTTGCTAACTTGTGGATGAAATATGTATCCTATGATGTGCATAAACTGAAGAAATAGCAATGTACCAGTGTTGAATAAAAATGAACTTCAAAATACACATCATGTCCCAAAGTAATCTACTTGAATTGATGTTAAACAGGGTCAGTTACTGTAGAAATTTTAGGATATGTATGCACCATTCAATGAAGTTAGTTTTCAGTACTAGGAAACAAGTATGTATTTTAGGTGGATGAGTATTTCTGAGAATAATCTTGTGAAAAGTTGATTATAAATCCACATACATGAATATAAATGAATTTAGGGAGTCTACAATAAGACACATGTTTCATATTTTGAAAAATCTAGACAGAGTGCATATATATATATATATATATATATATATATATATATATATATATATATATATATACACACACACAGAGAGAGAGACATTAAAAATTGCAATATATATGCCAATCGAAATTTATCGTGAAATATATATCATCATCAGATCCAAAAATATTAATTTCACTGAACATGGATTTTTGTATAAGGTTGTTCAAATAGGAAGCTCACCCATGGGTTGTATTTTCAGTTCCAACAGCGTTTACAAGGAGTGGTCATTTCTCACAATTTGTATCTGCCAATCAGCCACCTCATGAGACTGTATGTGTGATAACCAGGTAGGATTCTATATGTGCATATAAAAACACATGTTCTGAATAAGCTAGAGAGAATGGGAGACAGTAATTTAAATATTTGTTAACTTTAAAAACACATGGAAAACTATTTCAATTATAAATTGACTAGATTTATTACTCCTACCCTATATAATGCAAAAGGCAATTCCAACTATACACCATGCCTCCTATGAAATGCTTGTATTTCTATTTTGTTTGAGTTATTTTTCTCCATCATATTAGGATTAGTAGTCAGAGTCTATTAGGATATGGGTTAATGTCAGGGATTCAGTATTTCAAATAAATGCTGCACACAAATTTTTGCACTCTCATACAGAAAAATGCCTTGACATTACCCTCGCCTGAAGTAAGCTACAATTAGAGGAGAAGAGTTAAAAATTCTGTGAATACATATCTGGAATGGAATACGCTCAGGAGTTCACAACCTTGGAGGTGGTAGAGGAGTTTCCAAAAGTAAGGGACAGGGTAAACACTCAACAAACATGGAGCTCTACTGGCCTAAAGACTTCTTGAGAAACTGCCTCTGAGGTTGCGCACTTGAAATATAAGTATTTGTCAGGAGCTTCCTTTGTAGTGAGACCATCAAAGCTGGGTGTGCATGTATGTGTCCTGGAGGACATAGTTTCTTATTTTCCACTGAACATGAGGCAGCAGTGCTGATTTCTCTCTATGTAGGTTAACAGTGTCCACTGGGGGCTAAGTTTCTCTCTGTGTGGACTGTGAAGCCATTTGGTCATCCTCCACTTTTCGTGGTATTTCTTACTGCTGCACTGGGAGTTTGTTATTTGCTTCATGAAATACAAGTAGTTCACCTGGTACAGTGCTGAAGGGAGTTCTGTCACCTGTGGTGGGTAAGGGTCTGCAAGAGAATGCACCAACCATGCTTCTATCCCACATAGCTTTTCCCTTGACCATAGCATCCTGATTCTGAACATTGCCCTGAAACCTCTACAAATAACAAGATGCCTTTACATATAAGGGTCTGCTGGCTGCACCATGTCAGTCACAAGCCATTTGGAAGACAATGGAAGATCCCCATGGCCCCACCACAGATGTTTTATCACACACCTGCCCTCCACTGCTCTAGGCCCACTACTCAGAAGGCTCGAACTTACTGGCATCTCTGTTCTACACCATTTGCATGAAACCCAGTGAATCAAGGCACTGTCTGTTATACTCATGATCAGAAACCGGACATCCAAACTTTCTCCAGTGGTACCTGGTCCTGGGAATTTCAAAAATTTCATGGTATTTATCTAGCCATTTTTCAAGGATGAAGTTGGAGGCACTGTGGGTTTCAATTCATTCAGGAACCTTTAAATTTTGAGAAAGCTGATTTCAATGAAATCCCTATAGAACTCTCACAGACAAGGCTTCTCAAAGAGTGGCCAAAAGGTCACATGTAACCAGGCCCATTGAGGTCTACAGTGTGAGGTTCATGTGTGTTTTGACTCTCAACTATGGCTGCCAAGTCATTCAGAATAAAATCATGTGATATCCTGGCTGAAATTTCCAATGCTCTGTGGAAAGCCACCCTGGGCCTAGATCTCAGTTTCCAAGGGCAACTCTCATGTGTGGCCTCTTATAATCCCAACACAATTCATGACACCTCTTCTCTGAGTTCAGTTCCAGAACTCAGTGTCTAAGGGGAATCACACCAGAGTTCACACCCAGGTGGACCCAGTCTGTTAGGGTAAAAGAAATTGAAGTTAAAGTGTAAAATAGCGGGTGTTGTAAAGTTTCTAAGATGCAAAGCCTGAGTTAAAATGTAAAGGACTAGGTATTGTTAAGTTCCCATGCTAAACCTAAAACCTGAAATTCCTGTAGCTGTTAGGACAATTCCTTTCACTGCCCATTAAATATTCCCCCTGACCATCCAGTTGTTTAATAATCTAGGACCCTGTGCAGCTTGGCACCTAAGCATATCAGGGCCCAAACCAATCAGTTTGAATGTACCCCCCTCCTTAGGATCGACCTATCACCCCCGCCCGACCTGATTCCACCAATGAATGTGCTAATCAAGTTTGAGAGTTGTTGTTCGATTTTCCGGCTGATCAAGATGATTTCCTCTGATATATATAAAGCCTCTGCCTTCCCAAAAAGTGTACTGAAGCACTGCTTAACCTCTTCTCGGGGATCTGGGCCGCTGTTGCTTGTTGAGTGAGCACAGAGCCCCAGCGAACTGAATTGGATCCTCAATAAATCCCCATTGCTGTTGCATGAGCCAGTCTCTTGGTAGTCTCTTCCTCCGACGTCTGCTGGAATCTTACAAGTCATCTCTTCCAACTGCCACACAAATGACCACAATTAAAACCAAAACACTCCCACATGGCCCTCATATTCTTCCATATAGACACTCATCATATCCTCTGGCTAAAGGTTTCCATGAGGGGCGCAGCCCAAGACAGTGTCCAAAATAAGCTCCCTTGCCTCTGGTTTGCCTAAAGTCAGGGTGGCCTGGACAACCTTCCTGTGAACCAGGAGTGGTCAAATAGGCCTGCCATTAATACTACTTCGGTTCACCAATTTGAGGCCTACTGACTGTGGGGTTTAGATTCTTTATGTGAATTGGAGTAATCAGAAAACCCAAGCACCTATGGGCTAGCCTCTGCAGGGCTTTTAAGAACTCAATTGACCCAAAGGATCCCTATTCTCACTTGATGGAGGTCAGGAACCTTACAAAGGAAGGTGAGAGACTTTATCCATAATGACTGCTCTTTTGGCCAGTTTGGTTTAAATGCACACATGGGATCATTCTTTAGATCCATCAGGTGCTGATAATCAAAGCCACAGACTCACAAAGGGCCAAAAGGCTGAATCAGACACATCTCCTTCCAAAGAAATTAAGAAAAGAGCCACAGGGGATGTCCATTCATTTCCAATTGAAAACTGTTTTCTTCGGGTTTCAAAAAGAGATGGCCTGAGGCAAAGACCTTGCTGACATTCAGGTCAACAGAACAATAGGTAAGCAAAAGGCCCAAAGCAGGGTTTCTCCAATGAGACTTAAATGGTCACTCTGATATCTGAGTATTCTGAGATGCTCTCCATTCCCTTCAGCTATCCAGTACATGGCCATGTCACAGAGCTTGTAGGTGGTACATATCTTGGAGAGAAAACCATGAGCCTATTCTGGATATTGGCCAGAATTCAGGAAGAAAACAGGAACTTAGAAAGATAGCAGGTGTTGCCCATCGATAAGGAAAGCCTCAGACCATTAATAAATTTGGCAGGATACATGCTGGGATGCGTTCTACTAGACAACACAAATCCATTGATCCATTCTCTTTTCAACTGTCTACAACCACGGACACAGTGGGATTCAGAGACATAGAAACACTCACCTTGTCAAATGACTTACTAGAAACAGTTCACTCAAAACCAAACAAACCGCCGCTACTACCTATTCTCAGAACATGAGACAAAACCACAAACACACACACACATACAAAGGCACCTCCTTCCCCCAAGTAGGACTGTGACTATCCAGAGTGTCGTATGACTGGTGGGTCATACTATGTTCCACTGAAATGGCCTGTCCTTTCTCAGATCTGGTCTCCTTGTCCAACTCTGTGAAGTTGTCAGGAGCCAGTGGTGAGCCACTACCTGCTATCTCAGAAAAGGCCCCTCTTCAGAGCTTTCCTGGCATTTGGCCATCCACACATCAGTAGTTACCAAGAAACTCTGACTCTCTCCTTGGTAAATCAAAAAAATTGAGACCCCTGGGACTGGGACTGTGACTGGCTCTGAGTGCCTGGCTTCCTGGATATCAAGTTCAGACAGTTCCATCACCAAAGAAGTGTGATGAGGTCACTTCCTTCAGGAACTGAATGAGGTCACTATCTTGGCAACCTCTTTGCCTTCACAGTTGCCTCCAAAAGTCCCATGATATGGAGGCTGCCCCTACTTCCTGTGATACTTTCACAGGTTAGAATGGTATATCAACCATAGGCACCTAGGGACAGCTCTCCACATAGGCCTGTTTTGGTCCATCTTATCTATATGAAAAAAAGAGAGGCTGATTCAGACACAACCCTTTATCCTGACCAGGTTATTCACCATGGAAGATGTCTTTTGCTCTCTCAGGTCCTTCATAGCTGCCTACATCTTCTCCATGGATCATTTCTGCATGGGCCTTTTAGGTTCTCAGCAGGTGGAGAATCCCCTACATGCCTGTATTTTGAGACCAACTCTGTCCCTGCTCTTCTGAAAAGTTAGATTGAGGGATCAGTGTATGGTTAAGGTTAATAACATGTTTGATTTGGGTTAGGAATCATTCCGCTCAATTAATAATGGTATTGGGAACCTGTGACATTTTTAAGAATATATAGGTGAAATATAAGTATGAAAACAGAAATCTAGGTAAGATTTGAAGCCCAGAAGGGCATTGGGCCTTTGATTGGGATACTTAGCATTGAATTATGTTATGCACAGATGTCTCAGATAAATCGATATACAATGAAATAGGACCTTGTACCTTGGATGATTGAATGTAGAAGAGAACATCCAATAAAACAGGGATAGTCTGTAGGATCAGGAAGATAGTCGGTAGGTGTTGAAATGAGGGCGAGTATAGACTTTGGACCAAAAGTTCTTTAACAATAGGGTTTCGGTTAGAGAGTGAATGTCAATATCAGCACATGTGTAGGGTCACTCACAATGATGAACTGGGGAAAATATGTAGCAAAGCAGATATCAATAGAGACATTAGGAAATCAGGTATAGTACAAAGTGAGTGATAATATTAGACATTTTCAACAGGGTTGAACTTGACTGTATAATCTTAGGGAAAAATAAATATGGAGTCACAAATAGATTGACATTTGAGAGCATTAGGCAATTTAGACATAGATGTTTTAGTAATCCATGGTCAATTTCCATTTAGGCTTTGGTACAATCATAAAGGTGAACTTTGCATTTTGTGTCCAGATTATTACAGTGATAAAATGTATATGTAGATCAGGTGGAGTATTTCTTCCACTGTTTCTGGGAGCAATATTTTGAAGATGCATAAATTAGTATTGGGGGTACAAATGGGTGTACCATGTGTTTATGAATATTGAGATAATGCATGAAGAGACCATACTGAGAATTAAAAATATAACTGGTTCCAACTTTAAATAATGGAATGAATTGATATCTGAAAATATACATGAAATCTTATATTGATACACATACATTAATTACAACCATTTATACATCTAATGGAAATATTAGGGTTATGGATAATCATGAAAATTGTGTATATTTTGTTTCAAAAATCATTATGAAAATCAAAAATAATGTGTTTGGAAAGAAGTTTCATGATAAGACCAGTCAAGTAACCTGCAGGAATACGTGTGTTCTGAAGCAGGAAGTGATTGAAAGTGAAACAAATACCTGTAAATTTGATAACTTTTGGATTAAATATATATCCTATGATGTGCAAAAAAAGAAGAAATAGTAATTTACCAGTGTTGAATAGAAATAAACGTCAAAATACATAACATGTCCCATAGGAATCAACTTGCTTTGATATTAAACTGGGTCAGTTACTATAAAAATATTTGGATTTGTGTGCACCGTTCACTGAAGTTAGCTTTCAGTACTAGGTAACAAATATGAATTTCAGGTGGATGAATATTTCTGGAATCATCTTCTGAAAAGTTGATTATAAATCCAAGTACATGAACATGAATAAATTTATGGAGTGTATAAAAGACACATATATTTCATGTTTTGAAGAACCTGTAGAATATATATATATATATATATATATATATATATATATATATATATATATATATACAAAAAACACACACAGAGACATTAAAAACTGGCAATATATATGCCAATAGAAATTCATCATGAAATATATATCATCCATTGAAGCAAAAATATTTATTTTACTAAACATGGATTTAAGTAAAATGTTGTTCAACTAGGAAGCTCACCCATAGGTTGAATTTTCAGTTCCAACAGTGTTTAGGAGGAGTGATCTCTTCTCACAATTTGTATCTGCCATGTCATCCACCTCACAAAAATATAAGTGTGATACCAGGTAGGATTCAATATGTGCATTAAAAATACATGTTCTGAATAGGCTTCAGAGAAAGGGAAACAAGAATTCACATATTTGTTAACTTTAAAAACACATGGAGAACTTTTTCATTTAAAAATTGACTAGATTTGTAACACCTACCCTTTATCATGCAAAAGGCAAGTCCAACTATACAACAGGCCTCCTCTGAACTGCTTGTATTTCTATTTTGTTTGGGTTATTTTTCTCCATCATATTAGGATTAGTAGTGAGAGTCTAGTAGGGTATGGGTAAGTGTCAGGGATTCAGAATTTCGAATGGAAAATAGGAAAATTAATCTCATGTGTATTCAAATATGTGCTACACAAAAATCTCCCCACTCTGATCCAGAACAATGCCTTGACATTTCCTTCACCAGAAGTAAGACACAATTAGAGGAGAAGAGTTAGAAAATTTGTGAATACATATCCGGACTGGAAAATGCTCAGGAGTTCACAACCTTGGAGTTGGGAGAGGAGTATCCAAAAGTAAGGGATAGGGTAAACACTCCAGAAACATGAAGTTCTTTTGGCCTAAAGACTTCTTGACAAACTGCCTCTGAGTTTGGGCACTTAAAGTATATGTTGTTGTCAGGAGATTTAGCTTCCTTTGTAGTGAGACCATCAAATCTGGAATGGCATCTATGTGACCTGGAGGACATGGTTTCTTGTTTTCCAATGAACATTAGGCAGCAGTGATGAATTCTATCTTTGTCGGCAAACTTTGGCCACCTGGGTCTAAGTGTCTGCCCGCGTGGACTGTGAAGTCATTTGGTCATCCTCCACTTTTCGTGGTGTTTCTGGCTGCTGCACTCGTAGTTTGGTTTTGCTTCAAAAAATACAAGGAGTTCATCAGGGACACAGTGCTGGAGGGAGTTCTGTCAGGTGTGGTGGGTCAGGGTTTACAGGAGAATGCACCAACCAGGCTTCTATCCCACATAGCTTGCCCCCTTGACAAGAGCAACCTGATTCTGAACATTGCCCTGAAACCCCTCTATATAATAAGATGCCTTTACATATAAGGTTCTGCTGGCAGCAGCATGTCAGTCACAAGCCATTTGGAAGTCAAAGACATATTCACATGGCCCCACCACAGATGTTTATCACACACCTTCACACCACAGCTCTAGGCCCACTACTCAGCAGGCTCCAACTTACAGGCATCTCTGTTCTACTCCATTTTCATGAAACCCAGTCAATCAAGGCATTGTCTGGTACACTCATGATCAGGAACCAGATATCCAAAGGTTCTCCAGTGCCACCTGGTCATGGGAATTTCAAAACTTGCATGGTATTTATCTAGCCATTTTTCAACAATAAATTTGAGACACTCTGGGTTTCAATTAATTCAGGAACCATTAAATGGTGAGGAAGCTCATTTCAATGAAAGCTCTAGAGAACTCTCATAGGCAAGGCTACAGAAACAGAGGCCAAATGGTAACATAAGCAAGGCCCATTGAGGTCTACAATGTTAGGTCCATGTGTGTTTTGACTCTCAACGATGGCTGCCAAGTCTTTCAGAATAAAATCATGTGATATCCTTGCAAAGATTCCCAGTTTTCTGTGCAAAGCCACCCTGGGCCTAGATCACAGATACCAAGAGCGAATCTCATGCGTGGCCTCCTAAAATCTCAAAACAATTCATGGCAATACTTCACTGAGGTCAGTTGCAGAAAGCAGTCTCTAAGTGGAATCACACAAGAGTTCAAGCCCAGGTGAACACAGTTATCTCTTCCAACTGACACACAAATGACCACAATTAAAACCAAAACACTTCGACATGGCCCTCATTTTCTTCCATATAGACACTCATCATAACCTCTGGCTGGAGGTTTTCATGAGGAGTTCAGTCCAAGACAGTGTCCAAAATAAGCTCCCTTGCCACTCATTTGCTAAAGTCAGGGTGGCCTGGACATACTTTCTGTGAACCAGGCGTGATGAAATAGGCATGCTGTGAAGACTACACCGCTTCTCTACTTTGAGGCCAACTGACTCAGAGGTTAAGATTCTTTATGTGAATTGGAGTCATGAGAAAACCCAAGCACCTCTGCAGGGCTTTGGAGAACTCCTCTGACCCAAAGGATCCCTATTGATGGAAGTCAGGAACCTCACAGAGGAAGGCGAGACGTCATCCACAAGGACTGCTCTTTTGGGCATTTTGGTTTTGGATGCACACATGGGATCTTTCTTTAGATCCATCAGGTGCTGAGAATCTAAGCCACAGCCTCACACAGGGCCAAGAGGCTAAATCACACACATCCCTTTCCAAAGCAATAAAGCAAAGGGCCACAGGTGATGCCCATTCATTTCCATTTGAAAACTGTTTTCCTCAGGCTTCACAAAGGGGTGGCCTGAGGCAAAGAACTTCTTGAAATTAAGGGCAACAGAACATTATGTAAGCAAAAGGCCCAAAGCAGGGTTTCTACACTGATACTTTACTGGTCACACTGATATCTGAGTTTTCTGAGATGCTCGCCATTCGATGCAGATATCCAGTGCATGGCCATGTCACAGAGCTTGGAGGTGGTACATATCTTGGACAAAAAAACATGAGCCAATTCTGGAGATTTGAAAGAATTCAGGAAGAAAATTGGTAATTAGGAAGATATTAGGTGTTGCCCATCCTTAAGGAAAGCTGCAACCCATTCATAAATTGGGCAGGTTGAACGCTGGGAAGCTTTCTACTAGACAGGACAAATACATTGATGCATTCTCGTTTCTAATGTATACAACCACGGACACAGTGGAATACACAGACATAGAAACACTCGCCTTGTCAAACGACTTACTAGAAACAGTACACTCCAAAAAAAAAAAAAAAAAGCTAACCGCCTTTCCTACCTATTCTCAGAAGATGAGACAAAATCATAAACCCACAACCACACCCACAAAGTCACCTCCTTCCCCCAAGTAGGTCTGTGACTCTACGGAGTGTCCTCTGACTGGTGGGCCATACAATGTTCCCCCGAAATGTCCTGTCCTGTCTCAGATCTGGTCTACTTGGCCAACTCTTTTAAGTTGTCAGAAGGGAATTTTGAGCCACTACCTGCTTTCTCAGGAAAGGCCCCTCTTCAGAGCTCTCCTTGCTTTTGGCATCATTATATCAGTAGGAACAAAGAAAGACTGACTCTGTCTTTGGTAAATCCAAGCAAGTGAGCCCACTGGGACTGGGACTGGGACTGGCTCTGTGTGCCTGGCTTCCAGGATCCCAAGTTCAGAGAGATCCATCACCAAGGAAGTGAGGTGAGGTCACTTCCTTCAGGAACTGAATGAATTCACTGTCTTTTAAACCATTTTGTCCTAATAGTTGCTTCCAAGGGTCCCATTAGATGGAGGGTTCCCCTACTTCCTCTGAAATGTTCACAAGTTAGAAAGGTATGTCAACCTTAGGATCCCGGGAATAGCTATCCACACAGGACTGGTTTGGTCCTTCTCCTCTACATTAAGAAGAGAGAGGCTGATTCAGACACATCCCTTCATCCTGACCAGGGTGTTTGACATGGAAGATGACTTTTGCTCTCTCAGGTCCTTCATAGATGACTATATCTTCTCCAGGGTTCATTTCTACATGGATCTTTGAAGTTCTCAGCAGGTGGAAGATCCCCTACATTCCTGTATTGTAAGACCAACTCTGTCCCTGCTTTTCATTAAATTTAGATTGAGGGAACAGTGTATTCTTAGGGTTAATAAAATGTTTGAATTGGGTTAGGAATCATTCTGCGGGATGAATAATGGTATTGGGAACCTGCGATATTTATAAAAATATAGAGGTTAAATATATGAATAAAAACAGAAATCTAGGTAATTTTGAAGCCTAGAGGGCATTGGGCCCTTGATTGGGATACTTAACTTTGATTTACATTGTGCACAGATGTCTCAGAAAAATAGATATATAATGGCATAGAACCTTGTACCTTGGATGATTGAATGTCGAAGAGAACATCCAGTCAAAAACGGATAGTCGGTAGGATTAGGTAGATAGTAGGTTTAGGAAGAAGTGTCAATATAGGATTTGGAATATATGTTCTATCGCAATAGTGTTTTGGTTAGAGAGTGAAAGTAAGCATAACTTCATGTGAAGGGTCAGTCACAATGATGAACTGGGGAAAATATGTAGGAAACCACATATCAATAGAGACAAAATGAAATCAGGCAAAGTATAAAGTGAGTGATAGGATTAGGCATTTTCAACAGTGTAGAGTTTGAATATATAATCTTTGGAAGAAACAAATATGTAGTCACCAACAGGATTGATAATTGAGAGGATTAGGCAACATGGACAGGAATGTTTTTAGTAATCCATGTTCACTTTCCATTCAGACTCCGGTACAATCATAAGTGTGACATTTACTTTTTGTGTCCCGAATATTACTGTGATAAAATGTGTATGTAGATCTGGTGACATGAGTATTTCTTACACCATTTCTGGCAGTAATATTTAGAAGACATATACATAAGTATTGGTTGTACAAAGAGGTGTGCCCTGTGTCTATGAATATAGAGATAATGCATGAACTGACCACACTGTGAATAAATAATATAGCTGATTCCACTTTAAATAATGGATGGAATTGATATCTGAAAATATTTAAGATATCTTATATTGATATAAAATCATTCATTCCAACCAGTTATACATCTATTGTTAATATTAGTGTTATTGTTTATCATGAACGGTGTCTGAGTTTCGCTTCAAAAATGATTATGAAAATTGAAAAAAATGTGTTTTGTAAAGAAGTCTCATGAAAAGACCAGTCAAGAAACATGGATGAATACATGTGTTCTGAAGAAGGAATTGATTGAAAGTGAAACAAATGCCTATAAATTTGTGAAACTGTGGATGAAAAATATATCCTATGATGTGCATAAACTGAAGAAATCATAATGTACCAGTGTTGAATAAAAATGAACGTCAAAACACACAGCATGTCCCATTGGAATCTACTCGCATTGATGTTAAACTGGGTCAGTTACCGTAGAAATATTAGGATTTGTATGCAACATTCACTGAAGTTAGTTTTCACTAGTAGGAAAAAATATGTATTTCAGGTGGATGAATATTTCTGAGAATAATCATGTGAAAATTTGATTATAAATCCACATACATGAATATGAATGAATTTAGGAAGTGTGTAATAAGACACATATATTTCATATTTTGAAAAATCTGGAGACTGTATATATATATATATATATATATATATATATATATATATATATATATATACACACAGACATTAAAAAGTAGCAATATATATGCCAATCGAAATTCACCATAAAATATAAATCATCCACAGATGCAAAAATATTCATTTTACTGAACATGGATTTATGTATAATGTTGTTCATCTAGGAAGCTCACCCATAGGTTTAATTTTCTGTTCCAACAGTGTTTAGGAGCTGTGATGTCTTCTCGCAATTTGTATCTGCCAAGTAAGCCACCTCACAAGATTGTACGAGTGGTACCAGGTAGGATTCTGAATGTGCATATAAAAATACATGTGCTGAATATGCTACGGAGAAAGGGAGAGACGAATTCATACATTTGTTTACTTTAAAAACACATGGAGAACTCTTTCAATAAAAAAATTAACTAGTTTATACCTTCTACCCAATATAATGCAAAAGACAATTCCAACTACACACCATGCCTTCTCTGAACTGCTTGTATTTCTATTCCGTTTGGGTTATTTTACTCCACCATATTAGGATTAGTAGTCAGAGTCTAATAGGGTATATGTTAGTGTCAGGGATTTAGTATTCTGAATGGAAAATTTGAAAATGAATCCAATGTGTATGCAAATATGTGCTACACAAAATTTTTCCCACTCTCATCCAGAACAATGCCTTGACAATACTTTCACCCCAAGTAAGACACAATTAGGGAAAAAGAGTTAGGAATTCTGAGAATACAAATCTGGAATGGAATATGATCAGGAGTTCACAAACTTGGAGGTGGTAGAGGAGTTTCCAAAAGTAAGGGACAGGGTCAAAACTCTCCATATAACAAGATGCCTTTACAAATAAGGGTCTGCTGGCTGCATCCTGTCAGTCACAAGGCATTTGGAAGCCAATGGCAGATCGAAATGGCCCCAGCGCATATTTTGTGTCACACACCTGCCCAACATTGCTCTAGGCCCACTGCTCAGCAGGCTCCAACTTACTGGCATATCTGATCTACACCATTTTCATGAAACCCAGTCAATCAAGGCACCGTCTGGTATACTCATGATCAGCAACAGGACATCCAAAGTTTCTCCAGTGCCACCTGGTCATGGGAATTTCAAAAATTTCATGGTATTTATCTAGCCATTTTTCAAGGATGAAGTTGGAGGCACTATGGGTTTCAATTAATTCAGGAAACATTAAATGGTGAGGAAGCTCATTTCAATGAATGCTCTGAAGAACTCTCACAGGTAAGTCTTCCCAAAGAGTGGCCAAAAGGTAACATGAAGCCAGACCCATTGAGGTCTACAATGTGAGTTCCATGTGTGTTTTGACTCTCAACTATGGCTGCCAAGTCTTTAAAAATAAAATCATGATATATCCTGGCTGAGATTCCCAGTGCTCTGTGGAAATCCACACTGGCCTTAGATCTCAGTTTCCAAGGGTCACTCTCATGCGTGGCCTAATAAAATCCCGACAAAATTCATGGCAATACTGCTCTGAGGTCAGTTCCAGAACTCAGTCTCTAATGGGAGTCACACCAGAGTTCAAGCCCAGGTGGACCCAGTCATCTCTTCCAACCACGATACAAATGTCCACAATTAAAACCAAAACACTCCCACATGGCCCTCATCTTCTTCCATATAGACACTAATCATTACCTCTGGTAGCAGGTTTCCATGAGGGGCGCAGCCCAAAACAGTGTCCAAAATAAGCTCCCTTTTTCCCTCATTTTCCTAAAGTCTGTGTGGCCTAGACACCCTTCCTGTTAACCAAGAGTGATCAAATAGGCATGACGTTAATGCTGCTTTGCTTCTCCAATTTGAGGCCTAATTACTGTGCGGTTTAGATTCTTTATGTGAATTGGAATCATGAGAAAACCCATGCACCTATAGGCTAGCCTCTACAGGGCTTTAAATATCTCATTTGACCCAAAGTATCACTATTCTCACTTAATGGAGGTCAGGAACTTTACATAGGAAGGCGAGAGACTTCATCTACAATATCTGCTCTTTTAGCCATTTTTGTATTGGATGCACACATGAGATATTTCTTTGGATCCATCTAGTGCTGAGAATCTAAGCCACAGCCTCACACAGTGCCAAGAGGCTGATTCACACACATCCCTTTCCAAAGCAATTAAGCACAGAGCCACAGGTGATGCCCATTCATTTCAATTTGAGAACTCTTTTCTTCAGGCTTCACAAAGGGGAGGCCTGAGGCAGAGACCTTCCTGACATTCAGGGCAATAAAACAATAGGTAAGCAAAAGGCACAAAGCAGGCTTTCTCCACTGAGACTTTACTGGTCATACTGATATCTGAGTTTTCTAAGAAGCTCGTCATTCCCTTCAGGTATCCAGTACATGTCCATGTCACAGAGCTTGGAGGTGGTACATATCTTGGACACCAAAGCATGAGCCTATTCTTTAGAGAGGCCAGAATTCAGGAAGAAAACAGGAACTTTGGAGGATAGCAGATGTTTCCCATCCATAAGTCAAGCAGCAGTCCATTCATAAATTGGGCAGTATGAAGGCTGGCAAGCTTTCTACTAGACAGGACACATCCATTGATGCATTCTCTCTTCTTATGTCTACAACCACGAACACCGTTTTATATACAGACATAAAAACACTCGCCTTGTCAAAGTACTTACCAGAAAGAGTTCACTCAATCCAAACAAACCGCCTTTGATACCTATTCTCAGAACAAGTGAAAACCACAAACCTACACCTACACCCATAAAGGCACCTCCTTTCCCTAAGTAATTCTGAGACTATTTGGAGTGTCCTCTGACTAGTGGGCCGCAGTATGTTCCCTTTAAATGGCATGTTCTCTCTCAGATCTGTACTCCTTAGCCAACTCTGTAAAGTTGTCAGGAGCCAGCATTGAGCAACTACCTTTTTCTCAGGAAAGGCCCCTCTTCAGAGCTCTCTTGGCATTTTGCCATCCTCACATCAGTAGGTACCAAGAAAGACTGACTCTGTCTTTGGTAAATCCAAACAAGTGAGACCACTGGAACTGGGACTGGGACTGGCTCTGTGTGCCTGGCTTCCTGGATCCCAAGTTCAGATAGTTCCATCAACAAGGAAGTGAGGTGAGGTCAATTCCTTCAGGAACTGAATGAGGTCACTGCCTTGGCAACCACTTTGTCCTAACATTTGCTTCCAAGGGTCCATGAGATGCAGGCTGCCCCTACTACCTGTGACAGTTTCACAAGTTAGAATGGTATATCAACCATAGGCACCCGGGAACAACTCTCCAAACAGGCCTGGTTTGGTCCATCTTCTCTACATTAAAATTTGAGAGCCTGATTCAGACACAACCCTTCATACTGACCAGGTTGTTTTCCATGGAAGATGACTTTTGCTCTCTCAGGTCCTTCATAGCTGCCTACATCTTCTCCAGTGATCATATCTGCATGGATCATTGAGGTTCTCAGCAGATGAACAATCCCCTACATTCCTGTATTGTAATACCAACTCTGTGCCTGCTCTTCTGTAAAGTTAGATTGAGGGAAGAGTGTATGGTTAATGTTAATAACATGCTTGATATGGGTTAGGAATTATTCTGCTGGATGAATAATGGTATTGGGAACCTGAGATATTTGTAAGAATATAGAGTTGGAATATTGTAATGGTCGGGCAGGCATAGGAGGAAGAGACCACCAAGAGACTGTCTCATGCAACAACAAAGGGTTTATTGAGGGTCCAGCATGCTGGGGCTCAGAGCTCACTTGAATAGAGCAGAGAGTCCTGAGAACAGCTTAAACAGAGCTTATATACTTTCCTTGGAGAGGGCAGGGAGGGAAATTTATTGATGCGTCAGGGAGAGTGGGCAGTTTGCTTTCAACGGGATGATGGAGTACATTCTGCAGTTTGGCAGTTGGGTACAGCACATTCTGGGAACAAGATTAGCAAACAGTTATCAAGATTTCAACAATGTTTTATTAAGCATACAGAAAAATAGGAAGTGACAAGTACCTATTTTATTAACTTTTTATTCCCCAATTCTTCTTCTGGTTACTTTTAATCATGAAAGTGATCATTGAAGGGTGTCACATTTTATGTCTCCTAGTGGGGTATATTGTTGTCTGATTACCATAAGTTTAAATTGTCCAATTTGAGCTTCGAGAAAGGAAACTACATGGTTGAGCCAACAGGGTCCTACAGTTAGCAATAATATGAGGATTATTAATGGACAGGCCTGGGCTGATGAAAGCATAGTTAACCAGAGGGACTGTGTGAACCAAGACTCAAACCACCCTTTTTGGGCCTCTCTCTCTCGTTGACACTCTTAAAGGCATTTTCTTAATATACTCATAGGTTCTTATACAACTCCAGTATGGTCGGCATAAAAACAACCTTCTTCCCTCAATGCAGCACAAAGTCCCCCTTCTCTCATGAAGAGAAGGTTTAACCATTGCCTGTTCTGTAAAACAACTTCAGAGAGAGAGGTTAAACATTCCTGTAAAGCTGTGATGGAGGTTTTATTATCTTTAATTTTTGGTCTATTGCTGCTTCTAATTGGGTCATTTGTTGTGTCCCATGGACTAGGGTTCCTGTGCTCACTCCTGCAGCAACTCCTATTCCTAATAGGATGGCTAAAGTGAGAGATACAGGTTCCCGGTGGAAACAGGTTGTATGCCCTCCGATTTGATCTTTAAATGAACATGCATCATCCTAGAACACTCTGGGAAACATCTGCACCATTACATAATTAATCACATCTGTTGACCATTTCATGAAAACATAAACAATGTTTAAGTATATAGAATTATACTGTTGTAGGTACGGAAAAGGAAAGGAATCTAAGATAGCACCGAAGACAGGGAAACAGCCCTATTTGGTTGCAAACGGATTTAGAGGGTATTGCTTCTGTTGTAATCAATTAATCTTCTGAACCCCAAGTTTAGGTAGTTTCAGAATTTGTACCCAACATGTAAGGGAAGGGGCTCAGAAGTTCACAGTCTGCAGAAGTTCACAAAAAGCAGTTTTTGTTTCTGTTATTTTTTCCTCTGTTCTCGGCAAGTTAACTTTTCAAGGACACTTGGGACAGGGAGAGCTTTTTTTTTCCTCTTTTTTTTCTCCCTGCCAGCTGTTACCATGGAGCCTAGTTGGTAACTTCTTTACTTAGAATTGTAGCCATCTCTGTGAATCCCCAGCTCAAGGCCAGAGCCCTTGTTCACTTATTTTGTGAAAAACTCGTAAGGGGGTGTCTAGCTTAGGAGTGCTGATTTTTCCAGCCACTGGCCAAGTAGAACAGGGCGACATGAAAACACGGAGTTTATCTACATTGAATTCTTTTATAGGGACTCTTTTGCTGAAAGTCCTAAAGTCAGCAATGGTGAAGACTTCTGGAGAAGGTCATATAAGACTTTTCTGTGGGCCTGGTAAAGAGGGGCAAGACGTGGAAAGCAAGGCTGAGAGCAGCTCGGTTTATCTGAGAATTAGGAAGGAGAGATGTAAAAGAATATTGGGAAAGGGGTTTGTGAGTTTCCTGGCAACAAAAACTTGAGCAGTAGAACAGGTAGAGCCGAGGGGACGACAGGAGTGAGTATCCCAAAAAGCCTGTGAGGGACTTTAAATTCTTAGTCACCTGTTTTCAGTGATGACAAGGCAACTTTAAAGGTCACTTTCATTACATCTTGGATAGTGGTCTGAGGGATCTCCTCAGCTGGTTTGAGCTTTGGGTTAGCTGGTAAGAGGACCTGATGGGACCTGCTCTGGGCACTTACTGGAGAGAAGAGGACTGAGTGGGTGGAGGGGTACCTCTGTACCTGATACCTCAGCAAGGGCGCAATGGTCTGAGAACCGGCCGAGGTTTGGTTTTTTGATCTAGTAAATGGAGGGGAGAAATCAGGTTGCTGAGGTGGGAGTGAAAGCAGAGAGTCTGGAGCAGAAGGCTGAGGGTTAGGATCTATTGGAGAAGCATAGTTCAGGACGTGAGTGAAGGAGGGAAAAGGTCTTCACATAGGGGAATCTCCTTCCACCCTTTTGATCACTTGTAGAAGTTAAAAATGTCATGCATAATTTGAGGATCTAGAGAGCCTTCTGGGGTCCATCGGTTTTGGTTGTCTAATTGGTAATATGGCCAATGCTGTGTACTGAATTTGATGGGGAGTTTGGGTTCCACCAGGCAGTCCCTGTATGCTACCATCCCCATGACTTACAGAAGAAGTTGGCTTTTTCCCCTCACAGCTGTGGCTCTTTGTGGCTTTGATAGTCTGCCATGCAAACATAGTAATCTGGGCTAGCCAACCTGCATCTTGCTCGCGTGTCCCTACATCCACAATGTTTGTTTCCATTATCGATGATACAGAAGGTATTTAATAGAATTTTAGTGGGATCCACTTTATCAGATATATCCCAATAGGAAAAACCTATAGCCAGCTGACAAATGTCTGGGTGGAGAGATGGCCACCAGGTCCCTATGGGGGCTGTAAGCGAGATAGACCATACTTCTTCTCTAGTAGGATTTGTGATCAGCCATCGCTGATGAACCACCTGATGAGGTTTAGGACTACTGGTGGTCAAGGGGAGAGTCTATAGCCTTATTCATATGGTGAATACACAATTTGAAAGGGTTACTAGTCATTTCCAGTTTCCAGCAAGAGTCTAGACAGAGCGCAGGCTTGAGATGAGAGGCATGGATCCAGGAATTGATTCCGTATACATTTACTGATGTAGGTGTTATAAGTAGTACCTGGTATGTTCCTTTCCATCGGGGTTTCAGGAATGAAACCTGATGTCTTCTTATGTAGATGAAGTCTCTTACATTATATTGAAGTGGAGTCCCCTTGTCCCCAGTTTGGTAGGCCGTGGCCAGCTGTTTGAACAGATATCAATGAGTTCTTTCAAGAGCTTTAAGTCTGTCAAGCTAGGGGGTGTGGAAGGGATCCTTAGGTCTTAGAGTTGGGGTTAGGTCCCTTACTGGAGGAAGGGCACCATAGAGAATTTCGCAGGTGGTGAGGTTACACAAAGAAACAGAGGGAGTATTTCTTGCATGAAACAGTGCATAAGGCAGGAGCACAGTCCAATCTTTTATGCAGGTCTCTAAGATTAATTTCGTAAAGGTCTATTTAATGGTTCTATTTATTTTTTCTACCTGTCCTGAGTTCTGGGGTCTATAAGCATAATGTAACTACCAATTAATAACCAGGGTACTGGTTAACCTATTCTCAGAACACGAGACAAAACCAGAATCCCACACCCACACCCACAAAGGCACGTGCTTCCCCCAAGTACATCTGTGACTATCTGGAGTATTCTCTGACTGGTGGGTCATACTATGTTCCCCCAAAATAGCCTGTCTTGTCTCAGATCTGGTCTTCGTGGCCAACTCTGTGAAGATTTCAGGAGCCAGCATGAGCCACTACCTGCTTTCTCAGGAAAGGCCCCTCTTCAGAGCTCTTCTGGCATTTGGCCATCCCCACATCAGTAGGTACCATGAAAGACTGACTCTGTCCCTGGTAAATCCAAAGAAGTGAGCCCACTAGGAGTAGGACTGGGACTGGCAATGGGTGCCTGGCTTCCTGGATCCCAAGTTCAGAGAGTTCCAACACCAAGGAAGTGACGTGAGGTCACTTCCTTCAGAAACTGAAAGAGGTCACTCCCTTGGCAACCACTTTGTCCTAACAGTTGCTTCCTATGGTCTCTTTAGATGGAGGATGCCCCTACTTCCTGTGACACTTTCACAAGTTAGAATGGTATATAAACCATAGGCACTCAGGAATAGCTCTCCACACAGGCCTGGTTTGATCCATCTTCTCTACATTAATAAGAGAGAGGCTGATTCAGATACAATCCTTTATCCTGACCAGGTTGTATGCCATGGAAGATGACTTTTGCTCTCTCAAGTCCTTCATAGCTGCCTACATCTTCTCCAGGAATGATTTCTGCATGGACCTTTGAGTTTCTAAGCAGGTGGAAGATCCCCTACATTCCTGTATTGTAAGACCAACACTGTCCCCGCTCTTCTGTAAAGTTAGATTGAGGGAACAGTGTATGTTAGGGTCAATAACATGTTCAATTTGGGTTAGGAATCATTCTTCGGGATGAATAATAGTATTGGGAAACTCTATCAGATCTGGTCTCCTTCTCCTGAAACTTCACTGAGTTGGCCAAGGAGACCAGATCTGATAGAGTTTCCCAATACTATTATTCATCCCGAAGAATGATTCCTAACCCAAATTGAACACTGCTTATTGACCCTCTTACAGAGCTCTCCTGGCAATTTGGCCGTCCTCAATCATACTGTACCAGAAAGCGACTCTGTTGGTAAATACAATGAGCCCACTGGGAATGGTAGGGGATCTGCCTGCTTAGCTTGGATCCCATTCAGAAGTTCCATCACCAAGAAGATGAGTTAGGTTCAGCTATGAAGGACTTGAGAGACTTTGCAAAAGTGCTTCTAGGTTCCTCCCATGAGATGGAGGCCCTACTACCTGTGACACTTCAAGCTAAGAATTGTATATCAACAATAGGCACCCGGGAACAGCTCTCCACACATGCCTGATTTGGTCCAACTACTCTACATTAAGAAGAGAGAGGCTGATTCAGACACATCCCTTCATTTTGACCTGGTTGTTTTCCATGGAAAATGAATTTTTCTCTCTCAGGTCCTCCATAGCTGTCAACATCTTCTCCAGGGATCATTTCTGTAAGGACCTTTGAGGTTCTCAGCAGGTGGAAGATCCCCTACATTCCTGTATTGTAAGACAAACTGTGTCCCTACTCTTTTGTAAAGTTAGATTGATGGAAGAGTGTATGGTTAGGATTAATAACATATTCGATTTGAGTTAGGAATCATTCTGCAGGATGAATAATGGTATTGGGAGTCTGCGATATTTACAAGAATAAATAGGTGAAATGTAAGTATGAAAACAGAAATCTAGGTAAGATTTGAAGCCCAGAAGGGAATTGGGCCTTTGATTGTGACACTTAGCTTTGAATTATGTTCTGCACAGATGTCTCAGATAAATCGATATAAAATGGCATAGGACCTTGTACCTTGGATGATTGAATGTCGAAGAGAATATCCAGTCAAAAGGGGACAGTAGGTGGATTAGGAAGATAGTAAGTAAGTTTAGAAAAAAGAGTGAGAATAGGAATTGGACCAAAAGTTCTTTAGCAACAGGGTTTCGGTTAGTGAGTGAATGTCAATGTCAGCACATGTGAAGAATGAGTCACAATGATGAACTGGGGAAAATATGTAGGAAAGCTGATATCTATAGAAACATTATGAAATCAGACAAAGTATAAAGTGAGTGATAGTATTAGATAATTTCAACAGGGTTGAATTTGAATATATAATCTTAGGAAGAAACAAATATGTAATCATTAATAGGATTGACATTTGAGAGCATTAGCCAAATTGGACATGGATTTTTTTAGTAATCCATGTTTACATTCCATTTAGTCTTTGGTACAATCATAAGTGTGAACTTTGCATTTTGTGTCCAGAATATTACTGTGATAAAATGTACATGTAGATCAGTTGACAGAGTATTTCTTCCACCATTTCTGGGAGCAATATTTTGAAGACATATAAATTAATATTGGGGGTACAAAGAGGTGTACCCTGTGTCTATGTATGTAGAGATAATGCATGAAGAGACCATACTGTGAATAAATAATATAACTGATTACACTTTAAATAATCGATTGAATTTATATCTGAAAATATGCAGAAAATCTTATATTGATATACAATCATTGATTCCAACCAATTATACATATAATGGTAATATTACTTTAATGGTTTATCAAGACGGGTGTGTGAGATTTGCTTCAAAGCGATAATGGAAATTGAAAATAATGTGTTTGGAAAGAAGTCTCATGAAACGAGCAGTCAAGAAACATTAAGGAATACATGTGTTCTGAATCAGGAAGTGATTGAAAGTGAAACAAATGCCTATCAATTTGATAAATTGTGGATGAAGTATTTATCCTATGATGTGCATTAACTGAAGAAATAGTAATGTACCAGAGTTGAATAAAAATGAACGTCAAAATACACTTCATGTCCCATAGGAATCTATACGCATTGATGTTAAACTGGGTGAGTTACTGTAGAAATATTAGGATTTGTTTGCACCATTCACTGAAGTTTGTTTTCAGTACTAGGAAACAAATATGTATTTCAGGTGGATGAATATTTCTGATAATAATCTTGTGAAAAGTTGATCATAAATCCACATATATGAATATGAATGAATTTAGGGAGTGTATAATAAGACACATATATTTCATATTTTGAAAAATCTGGAGAGTATATATATATATATATATATATACAAAACACACACACAGAGACATTAAAAAGTAGCAATATATATGGCAATCTAAATTAATCATGAAATTTATATCATCCACAGATCCAAAAATATTCATTTTACTGAACATGGGTTTATGTATAATGTTGTTCAACTAGGAAGCTCACCCATAGGTTGAATTTTCAGTTCCAACAGCGTTTAGAATGAGTGATCTATTCTCACAAATTGTATCTGCCAATTCATCCACCTCACAAGAATGTACGTGTGGTATCAGGTAGGATTTGATATGTGCATATAAAAATACATGTGCTGAATAGGCTACAGAGAAAGGGAGACAGGAATTCAAATATTTGTTAACTTTCAAAACACATGGAGAACTATTTAAATTGAAAATTTGCTAGATTTATAACTCCTACACTACATAATGCAAAAGGCAAGTCCAACTATGCACCATGCCTCCTCTGTACTGCTTGTATTTCTATTTTGTTGGGGTAATTTATCTCCATCATATTTGCATTAGTAGTCAGAGTCCAGTAGGGTAGGTTTTAGTGTCAGGGATTAAGTATTTCGAATGAAAAATTAGATAATGAATCCAATGTGTATGCAAAAAATCTTCCCATTCTCATCCAGAACAATGCCTTGACATTACATTCGCCCCAAGTAATACACAATTAGAGGAGAAGAGTTAGAAAATCTGTGAATACATATCTGGAATGGAAAATGCTCAGGACTTCACAAGCTTGGATGTGGAAGGGGAGTTTCCAAAAGTAAGGGACAGGGTTGATAGACCCAACCTGATAATTAAAATTGGGAGCCCACTTGCCAGAAAGCCATGAAAAGATAATTTTGGCTTTATTATAAATTACTGCAAATTCTGAACCTGCTTGGAATGTTTGCCCATGCCTTAAACTCACCCATGCCTGGCTCTCTGACCAGATTGCAGCCCTCTCTGAAACTTTAGTGACACCTCATAAATATTTTCTTTCCCTGGCCAGACAACGAGTCTCTGAGGCTCTAATGGTCCTCATAATTTCTGATGTTGGGGTGAGCTTAAAAAAAATGTAAACTACCGTTAATGTGATGCTTGTTAAAGTTCTGTTATCTGTAACCCCCTTTTTGTGCATCTTTCTGGGCTATATAGCTGGGCTATAGGAAAGGTGGGTTTGCTGTCTTGCTCCCGCCATTTTGGGAGGGAGAGGTAGCCTTTCCCTTTGAAATAATTAGCTTGCCTTAATTTGATTTTACTAGGAGTCAGTGGTCTTTACATGCGTTCCTGGTCTAATATTTTGGAGTTCCCCAGTGAGATGACCCTGCCGGACAAGATCACAAGACCAGACTGCTGTAAATTCTGAAGTTGGCCTTCCTTCCAGGGCTCCAAGCTTGAGAGCAACTCTAGGGTTTGTGCAACTTGAGATGGTCCAAGGCCTTGGAGTTAGCCCTCAGTTCAGGGAGCACTGCAGTGAACCACCACATTAAAACTATTAGCAAGCACCTGGTGGAGGAGGCATCCATAGGTAATTGGTGCCTTTATAACATCTGATATCCGGTTAAGGGAGATCTCTTCTGATGACAGAGAGGTGGACTGAGGAGGCTCACATATACTCCTGTCTGGGACAGTAACAAGAATCATTCTGTCATCTGTTCTGTTCTCTAGGGAATTCATCTGGAAGGGTAGAGAGGTGCCAACGGGCACGCATGCGCTCCTACGGGGAGCTTTAGGAAGACATTGCATTGCTCCTCTGTTTTCCTGTTTCGGCGCCGGATTTCTGTTTTTTTTTTTTTTGTTGTTGTTGTTTTGTTCTGTGTTCTATATGTTTTTTGTTTGTTTGTTTTTGTGCATTTTGTTGTGTGATTTCTGTGGTGAAAACTTAAGGATATCGGACTTGAAAATAAAGCAAGTAAGCCTGACACCCTTTGGACTGAGTTTAAAGGAACTGCAATGAACTTTACACCCGTTTGTTAAGCAGTATGAGAGAAGCCCCTAGCTGGCTGCCTGGAGCACACTCACTGCAGAGGGCAGTGCCTGCGGGGGACATAAGAACTGAGTATCTCCCAGGTTAATAAGTGAAACTCCTTTAAAATCCCTTGTCCCTCCAGATAAAGAGAGTCACAACCTTTTGGCAGAGTCCCTGTGTTTATCTTTGTTAGCAAAGCAATAAACCTTCGTTTTTCTTTTTCTCAAAACCCTGTCCTCATTTTTAAATTGGCATTAATTGGCTTCAAGTTCAGGAACCCAACTTTAAGTTACTAATTTTGATAACCCACCCGCACCCTGGAACTTTTTGAGAGCTGACTACAGAAATGTTAGGAGATGGAGCATGCTTGTGGTGGAACTGAACCAGAGGAGCAAATCCTGTAAGTAAAAGGAGGGACTGAGGGACTCCCAGCAGCTGCTGAAGCCTTATTTTTTCAGAGAATTCCCTAGGTCTTTCCCTGCAATTTAACGATAATGCCACCTCTGTCATCTTAAAAAAGAGGGAAAAAAAGGGGACACTAAATGCAGGAAAGTCACTATGGAGACCCTTGATTTTACATTTCAGGATGCTCCTCTGTGAAAACATCTGGTCCCCTTGTGGGGACATCTGTGGTGCAACTGGTGTAGGAGATTTTTCTCTTATCTGCTCTGTTTTAAAGGCTTCTGTCTGTCAGTCATAGTCTGAAGCTCCTTTCTGTCTGTCGTGTGTCTTTGTTTCTGGCACTTTAAGACATGTGCAATAATGTGTTGATATTATATATTGTTTCTTGGGAATGATTTTACCTGAATGTGTGTCTAAATGATGATGTTTTATTGTAACAATCTGGTAGCTTATTGGGTTTTTGAAGCATTGCAGAATCTTGCCGTTAAAAGTCAGATTCAGGAAATTGTTTAGTTTATGATTTCAGATAATTCATGCCAGAGAACTTAAATACTTAGGATGGAAAACTAAAGAACTCTACTTCCAAGTTGGCAAGAAATTTTCCAATCATTCAGTCTTTTTTTTTTTTCACCAATTTTTAATTGGGTAGCCTGGGAAAATGTCACTGTGTGTACCAGTGCATTAATTTTGACAAGGATAGTAAATCATAGTATGGTATCTGTTGACAACACAAGATGTAAAGATATAAAATTTTGTAAATTTTGTCTTAAACTTGTATCAAAATTTTCAACATCCTATCTGGAAAATTATGGTTAAAATGCGTTAGGCCTGAGGTGTCTGCTCAGAATAGCAGTTTTTTCCTGCTCCTCCCAGACCTCAGCCAGGACTTAGATTGAAATGCAAATGAAAGAAGCCTGCAAGATCAGTAGGAGACTGATATGAGGCTTAAGGAAAAAAAAAAGTAAATAGTATGGTATTTACTAATTACTGGTCAGTTATTTTTTCTAGGACTCTTATTTTTTTCCTTAGATCCTTTAATTTTTCTAACTCATAATTTTGATCCTACAGACCTAGGTTAATGTTTTTCTGATCAGTTCTATCTTTGACCAACTGTGGAGTTTTTAAAACATGGCAATGGAGATTTCACCTGCTAAAAGCTACAAGACCTTTACTATTATTATGTGTGCACACTTTTGTTATTTGTTGTATGTCTATATATATATATATTCTTAATCATATATATGATACAGAAATTAACATATATAAGGAGCGCTCATAATAAAAAAAGCACTCATAAAAACAAATTTTAAGGGATGCCCTCTCTCACCACTTCGGTTCAACATAGTTCTCGAATCACTGGCCAGAGCAATTAGACAGACGAAAGAAATTAAAGGCATAAAAATAGGAAAAGAACTCAAATTATCACTATTTGCAGATGACATGATTCTATACCTAGCAGACCCAAAAGGGTCTACAAAGAAACTACTAGAGCTAATAAATGAATTCAGCAAAGTGGCAGGATATAATATCAACACACATAAATCAAAGACATTCCTGTATATCAGCCACAAATCCTCTGAAATGGAAATGAGGACAACCACCCCATTCACAATATCCTCAAATAAAATAAAATACTTGGGAATCAACCTAACAAAAGAGGTGAAAGACTTATACAATGAAAACTACAGAAACCTAAAGAGAGAAATAGAAGAAGATCTTAGAAGATGGAAAAATATACCCTGTTCATGGATAGGTAGAACTAACATCATCAAAATGGCGATATTACCAAAAGTTCTCTATAGGTTTAATGCAATGCCAATCAAAATCCCAACGGCATTTCTTGTAGAAATAGAGAAAGCAATCATGAAATTCATATGGAAAAATAAAAGACCCAGAATAGCAAAAACAATGCTAAGCAGGAAGTGTGAATCAGGCGGGATAGCTATACCAGACTTCAAACTATACTACAGAGCAATAGTAACAAAAACAGCAGGGTACTGGAACCAAAACAGGTGGGTGGACCAATGGTACAGAATAGAGGACACAGAAACCAATCCACAAAACTACAACTATCTTATATTCGATAAAGGGGCTAAAAGCATGCAATTGAAGAAGGATAGCATCTTCAACAAATGGTGTTGGGAAAACTGGAAATCCATATGCAACAAAATGAAACTGAATCCCTTTCTCTTGCCATGCACAAAAGTTAACTCAAAGTGGATCAAGGAACTTGATATCAAATCAGAGACATGGCGTCTGATAGAAGAAAAAGTTGGCTCTGATCTACATACTGTGGGGTTGGGCTCCAAATTCCTCAATAGGACACCCATAGCACAAGTGTTAATAACTAGAATCAACAAATGGAACTTACTCAAACTAAAAAGGTTTTTCTCAGCAAAAGAAAGAATAAGAGAGGTAAATAGGGATCCTACGTCCTGGGAACAAATCTTTACTCCTCACACTTCACACAGAGCCCTAATATCCAGAATATACAAAGAACTCAAAAAATTAGACAATAAGATAACAAATAACCCAATCAACAAATGGGCCAAGGGCCCGAATAGAAATTACTCAGAGGAGGACATACAATCAATCAACAAGTATATGAAAAAATGCTCACCATCTCTAGCAGTCAGAGAAATGCAAATCAAAACCACCCTAAGATACCATCTCACTCCAGTAAGATTAGCAGCCATTAGGAAGTCAAACAACAACAAGTGCTGGCGAGGATGTGGGGAAAAGGGTACTCTTGTACATTGCTGGTGGGACTGCAAATTGGTGCGGCCAATTTGGAAAGCAGTATGGAGATTTCTTGGAAAGCTGGGAATAAAACCACCATTTGATCCAGCTATTCCCCTACTCGGTCTATTCCCTAAAGACCTAAAAAGAGCACACTATAGGGACACTGCTACATCCATGTTCATAGCAGCACAATTCACAATAGCAAGACTGTGGAAGCAACCTAGATGCCATTCAATAGATGAATGGATAAAAAATATGTGGCATTCTTACACAATGGAGTATTACTCTGCATTAAGAAATGACAAAATCATAGAATTTGGAGAGAAATTGGTGGCATTAGAGCAGATTATGCTAAGTGAAGCTAGCCAATCCCTCAAAAACAAATGCCAAATGTCTTCTTTGATATAAGGAGAGTAACTAAGAACAGAGTAGGGACGAAGAGAATGAGAAGAAGATTAACATTAAACAGGGATGAGAGGTGGGTGGGAAAGGGAGAGAGAAGGGAAATTTCCTGTAAATGGAAGAAGACCCTCAGGGGTATACAAAATTACATACAAGTGGAAGTGAGGGGAAAGGAGGAAAAATATGAGGGGGGAGAAATGAATTACAGTAGAGGGGGTAGAGAGAGAATAGGGGAGGGGATGGGGGAGTGGGGATAGTAGAGGATAGGAAAGGCAGCAGAATACAACAGACACCAGAATGGCAATATGTAAATCAATGGTTGTGCAACTGATGTGATTCTGCAATCTGTATATGGGGTAAAAACGGGAGTTCATATCCCACTTGAATCAAGTGTGAAATATAATATATCAAGAACTATGTAATGTTTTGAACAACGTACAATAAAAATTAATTTAAAAAAAGTGGATCCAAAGATCTTTAATTCACGTGATTAAAATTGTTCAATTTAAATTGGATAAACAGATAAAAATAAATGTTTTTAAATTTAAGCTTACAAGTTTTTATAGGTGTTCAAAAATCTTGTAAAATATTAATATCTACAAAATGTCTAAAATGCCTTGATTCTAGGACTTTTCCTTCAACAAAAAAATGGTTTACACTGTTCAATACATTTGTCTAATATTTTAATAATTAAGTAAAGTAAATTTGATGTGGAATTTCTCATTCTTGAGTACATTTGTTAGATACCCGATTGATTTACTAAGGTCTGTATCAGATTGTAAAAATCAGTCATGTGTTAAAGAGACAAAAATTTCTGAAAACATAAGTTTACCCATAACATTGTGTTTATTAAGTTTTATTTTTTCTAGAGCAAGCAACCATAAAAATTAAACAACTGATTAAATAAGAACTGTTATTTTAGAGCACTCTACTGCCATTTCTTTAAACGCTAAACTTGGTTAATCTAGAAATATCAATGTAATATTGATGCTATTAATGTGCTCATATCTTCCAGGTATACAAGTCTGTAAGTTAGAAACATTTAAAGAGCATTATATCAAGCTGGTATTCTTAAGTTGTATGGTAAAAAAAAATGTACTGGGGATTTATTTACCTGTTATCAATAAGATATGTAAAGTTTTATGTTACATTTTTCATTGGGGAACAATTTAAATGTATTTTTATGTTAATCAGAGCCTAATATATGTAAAGGTTAAAATCTTTCAGCCTTTCTTTAATCCATGTTTTAAATGTGATGTCATATGATGTTAGATAATGTTCATGTGACCTCAAACAATTTATGTAAACTTTGTAAAATGATATTTAAAAAACAATGATCAGCTTTAGAACTAAAACACTTAATATTTATAAAGAGGCCTGCCTTACCTGAGATAAGGCTCTGTGTCAAATCTTACTACATGTGAGAATGACTACAAAAGGAGTAGGTCAGATTTTAATTCATTTAAAGTTATGTTCAAAAGTTCTTTTGTTTTTCTGTGAAGATTACTAGGATCTCAAACAGGGCATATAATGTATAACTCAGCCAAAAAATTCAGGGTAGCTATTACAGAAACTAAGTATTTTTACTCTTGTTAAAAAATTTTATTTTTAATTTGCTTATAAGTGATCTAAAGATTCCCTGTTAGTCTTTTACAGAAGTGTTGCTTTAATAACACAACATGGGTTAATTTAAGATAATAAGTCATCACCTACAAGACAGACAGAATAATACATATCCCAATTAATGAAAAGATAAATAATAATTAAGTTATAGATATTAAAGCCCAGTACTCTCAATATAAGGCTGTTAAAATTTATTTGCTGGATGTTTAAGATTAGGATTTAAAATTAAAGTTAAATGAATCGGCCAAGAAAACAAATATTAATATTTTAAGGTATACACTTTATGTTAGCCTCCCAAAATAAGTAAGACTGGAGGTTACAAAGAAGGATTCTCAGACAGGAATGCCTGATAACTATAAAAAGAGACTATTAAGAGGAGCTGCCAGAGGCAGAAAATTTAGTTTAGGGCCTACAGATATTCCTAACCTACAGAGGTAGGCTTGGTGTTTGCTAGTACAATTATCCAGCCCTGAGTAACAGAATTAAAGGTTTCTCTATTAGACACGGAGGTCATACTAGAAAAAGGATTTTGCAAGATCAGATGACATTAAATTAATAAACTGTATCTTATGGGGAGGGACAACTGTAAAACAAAAAATTAAATATTAAGTTGACAGTCCTGATAACTGAGGATATTAAAGAATGGTGAGGGAACTTCTATACGGTGACATGTTCCATCTGCTGCAACATTTATTCATTACTCATGGTTTTTGTTACTCTCACAGAAGAACCCATTCCCAGATGACTTTACAACCTGTTCTTCCCCAACCAGACTTCAAACCAAGCTGAAATCTAAAAGGCAACTCATGTCCCTCAACTAAATTCTAAAAGGCAACTCATGTCCCTCATGCCATGACCCTTACGTCACCCTCTCTCAGCGCAGAAGAATCCAAAATGCGTGAGGCCTCCCTTCTTACAACAATGGAGCCAAAAATAAATAGACTATCAATATACGTAATTAATTAAGTCAGGTAAAATCAGGGAGACCCGTTTTGGGTGAGTTCTAGAAATTTGGAGACTGTTACCTGAGGGATTTAAATTTCCTCAGTGCACTTCCCTTAATCTATCAAAGATTTGAAAGGAACACATAAGAAAAGGGGGGAATGATAGGCCCAACCTGATCTTTTATTAAAATTGGGAGCTATCTTGCCACAAAGCCATGATAAGATAATTTTGGCTATACTATAAATTACTGCAAATTCTTAACCTGGTTGGAATTCCTGCCCATGCCTTGAACTCACCCATGTCTGGCTCTCTGACCAGATAGCAGCACTCTGTGAAACATTAGCGACACATCATCAATATTGGCCTTCCCTGGACAGACAATGACCATCTCTGAGGGTCTAATGGTCCTCACAAATTCTGATGTTGGGGCCAGCAAAAAAAAAAAAAAAAAAATATATATATATATATATATATATATATATATATATATATATATATATAAACTACCATTAGTGTGATGCTTGTCCGAGTTCTGTTATCTCTAACCCCCCTTTTGTGTAACTTTCTGGGCTTTAAAGCTGGGCTGTAGGTAAGTTGGGGTTGCTGTCTTGTTCCGGCCGTTTTGGGAGGGAGAGTTAGCCTGGCTGGTGAAAATAATAAGCTTAGTTTAATTTGATTTTAATTGGAGTCAGTGGTCTTTTCTTGCATCCTTGTCTAACAGGTAAACACTCCACAAACATGGAGCTCTGCTGGCCTAACGACTTTTTGAGAAACTGCTTCTGAGGTTGGGCACTTGAAATATATGTTGTTTTCAGGAGCTTTAGCTTCCTTTGTTGTGAGACCATCAAAGCTGGCTCTGCATCTATGTGACCTGAAGAAATTGGTTTCTTATTTTCCAATGCAAATGAGGCAAAGTGCTGAATTCTCTCTTTGTAGGTAAACTGTGGCCACTGAAGGCTAAGTGCCTCCCTGTGTGCACTGTGTACCCATTTAGTCATCCTCCACTATTCATGGTGTTTCTTGCTGCTGCACTGGGAGTTTGGTATTTGCTCTACGAAATACAAGAAGTTCAACTGGGACACAGTGCTGAAGGTAGTTCTGTCACGTGTGGTCGGTCAGAGTCTGCAGGAGAATGCACCAACCATGATTCTATCCCACATAGCTTGCCCACTTGAAGATAGCAACCTGATTCGGAACATTGCCCTGAAACCTCTCCATATAACAAGATGCCTTTACATATAAGGGTCTGCTGGCTGCACCATGTCAGTCACAAGCCATTTGGAAGTCAATGGTAGATCCAAATGGCCCCAACACAAATGTTTTATCCCACACCTGCACACCACAGTTCTGGGCCCAATACTCAGCAGGCTCCAACATACTGGCATTTCAGTTCTACACCATTTTCATGAAACCAATTCAATCAAACCACTGTCTGGAACACTCCTGATCAGCAACAGGACATCCAAATGTTCTCCTCTGACACCTGGTTATGGGAATTTCAAAAATTTCTTGGTATTTATCTAGCATTTTTCACGGATGAAGTTGGAGGCACTGTAGGTTTCAATTCTTTCAAGAACCATTAAATGGTATGGAAGCTCATTTCAATGAAAGCTCTCGAGAATTCTCACATTCAAGGCTTCCCAAAGAGTGGCCAAAAGATCACATGAACCCAGGCCCATTGAGGTCTAGAGTGTGAGGTCCATGTTTGTTTTGAATCTCATCTATGGCTGCCAAGTCTTTCATAATAAAATCATGTGATATCCTGGCTGAGATTCCCGATGCTCTGTGGAAAGCCACCCTGGGACTTGATCTCAGTTTCCAAGGGCGACTCTAATGCGTGGCCTCCTAGAATCCCAAGAGAACTCATGGCAATATTTCTCTGAGGTCAGTTTCAGAACTCAGTCTGTAAGGGGAATCACACCAGACTTCAAGCCCAGGTGGACCCAGTCATCTATTTCAACCACCACACAAATGACCACAATTAAAACCAAAACACTCCCACATGGCCCTCATCTTCTTCCATATAGACACTCATCATAACCTCTGGCTGGGGTTTTCCATGAGGGGCAAAGCTCACGACAGTGTCCAAAATAAGCTCCCTTACCCCTCATTTGCCTAAAATCAGGGTGGCCTGGACACCCTTCCTGTGAACCAGTAGTGATCAAATATGCCTGCCATTTGTACTGCCCAGCTTCTCCAATATGAGGCCTACTGACTGTTTGGTATAGATTTTTTATGTGAATTGGAGTCATGAGAAAACCCAAGCAATTATGGGCTAGCCTCTGCAGGGTTTTGAAGAACTCATTTGACCCAATGGATCCCTCTTCTCACTTGATGTAGGTCAGAAACCTTACAGAGGAAGGCGAGGGACTTCAACCACAATGACTGCCCTTTTGGCCATTTTGGTTTTGGAAGCACAAAAGGAATCTTTCTTTAGATCCATCAGGTGCTGAGAATCTAAGCCACAGCCTCACACAGGGCCAAGAGGCTGATTCAGACACATCCCTTTTGGAAGAAATTAAGCAAAGAGCCACAGGTGATGCCCATTCATTTCAATTTGAAAACAGTTTTCTTCAGGCTTCACAAAGGGTTGGCCTGAGGCAAAGACCTTCCTGACATTCAGGGCAACAGAACATTATGTAAGAAAGGGCCCAAAGCAGGGTTTCTCCACTGAGATTTTAGTGGTCACACTGATATCTGAGTTTTCTGAGATGCTCGCCATTCCCTTCAGCTATCCAGTACATGGCCATGTCACAGAGCTTGGAGGTGGTACATATCTTGGACTCAAAACCATGAGCCTGTTGTGGAGAGTGGCCAGAATTCAGGAAGAGTACAGGAACTTAGGAATATTGTAGGTGTTGCCCATCCATAAGGCAAGCCACAGTCCTTTCATAAATTGGGCAGGATGAATGCTGTTAAACTTTCTCCTGGAGAGGACAAATTCATTGATGCATTATCTTTTCTAATGTCTACAACCAGAGATACAATGGGATACACAGATATAGAAACACTTGCCTTGTCAAACAACTTACTAGAAACAGTCCACTCAATACCAAACAAATAGCCTTTCCTACCTATCACGCCTTTCCTACTGTATCAACATACACTAGTTATTCATCACCCCCTGCCCCGGTTATTTTGCTGCAGTGGGACTGCTGCAGATGGTGGCCCATACAGGGAGCCCTGGGACACTTGGGGGTAAGTGACGAATAAAAGCTGCCCATCCATAGATAGGATGGGAGCAAATCTGCTCATCCCTACGCAGATAGGGGGAGAGGAAAAACGGTCATTTCAAAAAATGGAGAAGATTGATACAGTATGATTGTGTCTTGTTTTATCTCAGTGTATTGTATTGTCTTTGTGATGAAAATAAGGAAGGGGTGAGAAGTAAATTGATAATGGAAAGAGGCACCCCAGTGGAAACAAGAGCAATTAGGGCATGTGTTGATGGAAGCCCAGGAAGTCTAATGAGAAAGAAAAAGAAAGTTAAGAAGAAGAAGGATTATCAGGAAAAAAGTTTCAGCAAAAGGCTGTTACTGAATACTTTTCGTTTCCGGAGTGTGTGTGAATAGGCGCCTCGGCTGCCACATGCTCAAGCCAGTCACTGTGCAGCAAGGGCTTTTCAAGCAGTGGCAGCCGGCAATTCCCCGCCCCCAGCCTGGGGAGCGGGGCCCCGTGGCAGTTTGAGTCCTGGAAACTCCCCAGGGCCATCTGTGGCTGCCCAGGATGGTACAGCCAGCCATAGATGCTACTGGCTCCCTGATGTTTGGTCATTTTCAATGCCAATAACTAAGCTACAATGGTTCTCCCACACCCGGAAGATAATAAATAATAAGCACTATTAAGGCTTTTTTCAAATGTAAAAAACCTTGAGATAATGTACTAAATTTTTCAGAAGGTTGTTTTCTTAGCACCTGGTGGAATACTATAGGATTTCCTTTAGCCAGTGGTAGGAGTTCCTGCCTTCATCCCAGTGCCGGTGAGGACAAGGGTGGAAGAATTTCCAGTGTTGCTGAAAACCGGAGGAGACTTCGGCTGAGAAACGGAGGAGACTTTGGATCAAGCTAGCTGCCTTCAGAACTTTCCTGGGCTGTGATTTAAGCTAGCTGCCTGCAGAATTTACATGGACTGTGATTTAAGCTAGCTGCCTGCAGAACTTACCAGGACTGTGATTTAAGCTAGCTGCCTGCAGAACATACCTGGACTGTGGTTTACCTGAACTGTGAGTTAATCTATTGAGACACTGCTTTACCTGGACTGAGACAACAAACTGTAATCTATAACAAATTTTAACTCGGTGTCTTTGCTAACAGTGTCATTGCTGGTATTATTTCTCCAAGTGCTTCATCAATTGGCTTGTATTGTGACATTTTGTATCCTCCCTTTCTGTTTGTAGCAGGTTATTTATGGTGTTTCTGTAAAAACCACTGTGGTCTTTATTTAAATTAAATAAAAGGGGGAAATGTTAGAGTCTGTAAACATGTCAAAATAACACCTGGCATTTTGCCAGGGGAATGTTAGAGTGTGTAAACAAGTCTGGATGATGCCTGGCAAAATGCCAGAGGGAGTGGTTTGAGATGTAACAAAAGCGAGCCATTAAGTGTGGAGATTCCTGATTGGTTGACTGCAGTATCTAGTTTATGTTAATTAGATAAGCTGGGTGGAATGTATAAATTCCTCTATTGTCCTACAATAAATGGCTTCCACTCCTGCTATATCAACATACACATGTTATTCATAACCCCCACCCCCCGGTTATTTTGCTCCAACCGGACCGCAGCAGTATCTGCCAAGTCAGAAACCTCTCAAGTATGAACATGTGATACCAGGTAGGATTCTATATGTGCATATAAATATACATGTGCTGAATAGGCTACACAAAAAGGGAGAGAGGAATTCACATATTTGTTAACTTTAAAAACGCATGGAGAACTATTTTAATTAAAAATTGACTAGATTTATAACTCCTACCCTATATAATGCAAAAGGCAAGTCCAACTATACAACATGACTCCTCTGAACTGCTTGTATTTCTATTTTGTTTGGGTTATTAATCTCCATCATATTAGGATTAGTAGTCAGAGTCTAGTAGGGAATGGGTTAGTGTCCAAAATAAGCTCCCTTGCCCCTCATTTGCCTAAAGTCATGGTGGCCTGGACACCCTGCATGTGAACCAGGAGTGATAAAATAGGACTGCAGTTAATACGGCTCTGCTTCTCCAATTTGAGGCCTACTGACTGTCAGGTAACGATTCTTTATGTGATTTGGAGTCATGAGAAAACACAACCACTTCTTCAGGTCATTGAAGAATTCATTTGAACCAAAGGATTCCTATTCTCACATGATGTAGGTCAGAAACCTAACAAAGGAACGCAAGAGACTTCATTCACCATTACAGATCTTTTTGCCATTTTGGTTATGGATGCACACATGGGATCTTTCTTTAGATCGATGAGGTGCTGAGAATCTAAGCCACAACCGCACACAGGGCCAAGAGGCTGATTCAGACACATCACTTTCCAAAGAAATTAAGCAAAGGGCCACAGGTGATGCCCTTTCATTTCCATTTGAAAACTGTTTTCTTCAGGCTTAACAAAGGGGTGGGCTGAGGGAAAGAACTTCCTGACATTCAGGGCAACAGAAATATAGGTAAGAGAATGGCCAAAGCAGGATTTCTCCACTGAGACTTTCCTGGTCACACTGATATCTGAGTTTTCTGTGATTCTCCCATTCCATTCAGCTGTCCAGTACATGGCCATGGCACAGAGCTTGGAGGTGGTATATATCTTGGACACAAAACCATGAGCCTATTCTGGAGAGTGGCCAGAATTCAGGAAGAAAATAGGAACTTAGGAAGATAGTAGGTGTTCCCCATCCATAAGACACACCGCAGTCCATCCATCAGTTGAGCAGGATGAATGCTGGGAAGCTTTCTACTAGACAGGATACATCCATTGGTGCATTCTGTTTTTTAATGTCCAAAACCACGTACACAGTGGGATACACCGAATTAGAATCACTCACCTTGTCAAACGATTTACTAGAAACAGTCCATTCCAAACCAAACAAACCACCTTTCCTACCTATTTTCAGAACATTGGACAAAACCACAAACTCACACCCACACCCACAAAGGCATCTCCTTCCCACAAGTCTCTGACTCTCCAGTGTGTCCTCTGTCTGTTGAGCCAAACTATGTTCCCCGAAATGGCCAGTCCTGTCTCAGTTCTGGTTGCCTTGGCCAACTCTGTGAAGTTGTCAGGATCCAGTGGTGAGCCACTACCTGCTTTCTCAGGAAAGACCCTCTTCATATCTGTCCTGGCATTTGGCCATTCTCTCAGCAGTAGGTACCAAGAAAGACTGACTTTGTCCTTGGTAAATCCAAACAACTGAGCCCAGTGGGAGTGGGACTGGGACTGGCTCTGGGTGTCTGGCATCTTGGATCCCAATTTCAGAGAGTTACAATACCAAGGAAGTGAGGTAGGACACTTCCTTCAAGAACTGAATGATGTCACTTCCTTGGCAACCACTTTGTCCTAACAGTTGCTTCCAAGGGTCCCATGAGATAGAGGCTGCCCCTACTTCCTGTGACACTTTCGCAAGTTAGAATGGTATATCAACCATAGGCACCCGGGAACATCTCTCAACAAAGGCCTGGTTTGGTCCACCTTCTCTACATTTAGAATAGAGAGACTGATTCAGACACGACCCTTCATCCTGACCAGGTGGTTTGCCATGCAAGGTGACTTTTGCTCTCTCAACTCCTTCATAGCTGCCTACATCTTCTCCAGGTATCATTTCTGCATGGACCTTTGAGGTTCTCAGCAGGTTTAAGATGACCTACATTCCTGTATTGTAAAAACAATTCTATCCCTGCTCTTCTGTAAACTTAGATTGAGGGAAGAGTGTATGGTTAGGGTTAATAAAAGGTTCGATTTGGGTTAAGAATCATTCTGCAGGATGAATAATTGTATTGGGAACCTGTAATATTTACAAGAATGTAAAAGTGAAATATTAGAATGAAAACAGAAATCTAGGTAAGATTTGAAGCCCAGAAGGGTATTGGGCCCTTGATTGGGATACTTAGCTTTGAATTATGTTCTGCAGAGATGTCTCAGATAAATCGATGTACAATGGCATAGGACCTTGTACCTTGGATGATGGAATGTCAAAGAGAACTTCTAGTCAAAAAGGGATACTCGGTATTATTTGAAAGATAGTCAGTAGGTTTAGAAAGCAGAGAGCGTATAGGATTTAAACCAAAAGTTCTTTAGCAATAGGGTTTCGGGTAGAGAGTGAATGAAAATGTGAGCACATGTGAAGAGTCAGTCACAATGATAAACTGTGGAAAATATGTAGGAAAGCAGATATTAATAGAGACATTAGTAAATCAGGCAAATGATAAAGTGATTGATAGGATTAGACATTTTCAACAGGCTTGAGGTAAAATATATAATCTTAGGAAGAAACAAATATGTAGTGACCAATAGGATTGACATTTGAGAGCGTTAGGCAACCTGGACATGGATGTTTTTAGTAATGCATACTCACTTTCCATTAAGGCTTTGGTAAAATCATAAGTGTGAACTTTGATTTTTGTGTCCAGAAAATTACTGTGATAAAATGTATATGTAGATCAGATGACATAAGTATTTATTCCACCGTTTCTGGGAGCAATATTTTGAAGATATATAAATTAGTACTGGGGTTACAAATGGGTGTACCCTGTGTCTAGGAATATAGAGATAATGCATGAATAGACAAAACTTTGATTAAACAATGTAACAAGTTCTAAATTTAAATAATGGATTGAATTGATATCTGAAAATATACAGGAAATCTTATATTGATATGCAATCATTCAATCCAACCAGGTATCCATCTTATTTTAATATTAGGCTTATGGATTATCATAAAGAGTGTGTGAATTTTGTTTCAAAGGTGATTATGGATTTCAGAAATAATGAGTTTGGAAAGAAGTCTCAGGAAGAGAACAGACAAGAAACCTGGAGGAATACAAGAGTTTTGAATAAGGAAGTTATTGAAAGCGAAACAAATGCCTATAAATTTGTGAACTTGTTAATGAAATATATATCCTATGATGTGCATAAACTGAAGAAATAATAATGTACCAGTTTTGTTAAAAAATGAACGTCAAAATACACATCATGTCCCATAGGAATCTACAATCATTGATGTTAAACTGGGACAGTTACTGTAGAAATATTTGGATTTGTATGCACCATTCACTGAAGTTTGTTTTTAGTACTAGGAAACAAATATGTATTTCAGGTGGATGAATATTTTTGAAAATAATCTTGTGAAAAGTTGATTATAAATCCACATACATGTACATGAATGAATTTAGGGAGTATATAATAAGACACATATGTTTCATATTTTCAAAAATCTGGAGAGTGTATATCTATCTATCTATCTATCTATCTATCTATACACACACACACACACACACACTCAAACAGACATTAAAATGTAGCAATATATATATATATATATATATATATATATATATATATATATATATCATGAAATATATATAATCCACAGATCCAAAAATATTAATTTTACTAAACGTGGATTTATGTATAATGTTGTTCAACTAGGAAGTCACCCATAGTTTGAATTTTCACTTCCAACAGCATTCAGAGGAGTGATCTCTTCTGACAATTTGTATCTGCTAAGTCAGCAACCTCTCAAGAATGTACATGTGATACCAGGTAGGATTCTAAATGTGCATATAAAAATACATGTTCTGAATAGGCTACAGAGAAAGGGAGACAGGAATTCACATGGTTGTGAACTTTAAAAACACATGGAGAACTGTTTCAATTAAAAATTGACTAAATTTATAACTCCTACCCTATATAATGCAAAAGGCAAGTACAACTATACAACATGAATCCTCAAAACTTCTTGTATTTCTATTCTGTTGGGGTTATTATTCTCCATCATGTTAGGATTACTAGTCAGAGTCTAGTAGGGTATGGGTTAGTGTCCAAAATAAGTTCCCTTGCCGCTCATTTGCCTAAAGTCATGGTGGCCTGGACACCCTGCATGTGAACCAGGAGTGATAAAATAAGACCGCAGTTAATACTGATCTGCTTCTCCAATTTGAGGCCTACTGACTGTCAGGTATAGATTCTTTATGTGAAATGGAGTCATAAGAAAACCCAAGCACTTCTTCAGGGCTTTCAAAAATTTATTTGAACCAAAGGATCCCTATTCTCACTTGATGTAGTTCAGGAACCTAACAAAGAAAGGCAAGAGACTTCATCCATCATAATTGATCTTTTTGAAATTTTGGTTTTGGATGCACACATCGGATCTTTCTTTAGATCCATCAGGGGCTGAGAATCTAAGCCACAACCGCACACAGGGCCAAAGGGTGATTCAGACACATCCCTTTGCAAAGAAATTAAGCAAAGAGCCACAGGTGATGCCCATTCATTTTCATTTGAAAACTCTTTTTTTCAGGCTGCACATGAGGGTGGCCTGAGGCAAAGAACTTCCTGACATTCAGGGAAACAGATACATAGTAAGAGAATGGCCCATAGCAGGGTTTCTCCACTGAGACTTTCCTGGTCACACTGATATCTGAGTTTTCTGAGATTCTCCCATTCCCTTCAGCTGTCCAGTACATGGCCATTTAACAGAGCTTGAGGTGGTACATATCTTAAACACAAAACTATGTGCCTATTCGGGAGAGTGGCCAGAATTCAGGAAGAAAACAGGAACTTAGGCAGATAGTAGGTGTTGCCCATCCATGAGGCAAGCCGCAGTCCATTCATCAATTGGGCAGGATGAATGCTGCGAAGCTTTCTACTAGACAGAACACATCAACTGATGCATTCTCTTTTCTAATGTCGACAACCACGGTCACAGTGGGATACACAGACATAGAAAGACTCGCCTTGTCAAACGACTTACTAGAAACAGTTCACTACAATCCAATCAAACCGCCTTTCTTTCATATTCTCAGAACATGAGACAAAACCACAAACCCACACCCACACCCGCAAAGGCACCTCCTTCCCCCAAGTAGGTCTGTCATATCCGGAGTGTCCTCTGACTGGTGGGCCATACTATGTTCTCCCAAAATGGCCTGTCCTGTCTCAGATCTCTTCTACTTTGCCAACTCTGTGAAGTAGTCAGGAGCCAGCGGTGATCCACTACCTGCTTTATCAGGATAGGACCCTCTTCAGAGGTTTCCTGGCATTTGGCCATCCTCAAATCAGTAGGTACCAAGAAATATTGACTCTGTCCTTCGTAAATCCAAACAAGTTAGACCACTGGGACTTGGACGGGTTATGGCTTTGGGTGCCTGGCTTCCTGGATCCCAAGTTCAGAGACTTCCATCACCAAGGAAGTGAGGTGAAGTCACTTCCTTGAGGAACTGAATGAGGTCACTGCCTTGGAAACTACGTTGTCCTAACATTTGCCTCCAAGGTTCCCATGAGATGGAGGATGCCCCTACATCCTGTGACACTTTCACAAGTTCGAATCGTATATCAAACATAGGGACCAGGGAACAGCTCTCCACACAGGCATGGTTTGGTCTATCTTCTCAGTATTAAGAAGAATGAGGCTGATTCAGACACATTCCTTAATTCTACCAGGTTGTTTGCCATTGAGATGACTTTTGCTCTCTCAGGTCCTTCATCGCTGCCTACATCTTCTCCAGGGATCATTTCTGCATGTACCTTTGAGGTTCTCAGCAGGTGGAAGATCCCATGCATTCCTGTATTGTAAGACCAACACTGTCACTGCTCTTCTGTAAAGTTAGATTGAGGGAACAGTGTATGGTTAGGGTTAATAACATTTTCATTTTCGGTTAGGAACAATTCTGCTGGATGAATAATGTTATTGGAACCTGTGATATTTATTAGAATACAGACGTGAAATATATGTACATAAACAGAAATCTAAGTAAGATTTGAAGCCCAGAAATCATTGGGCCCTTGATTGGGATACCTATCGTTGAATTACATTCTGCAAAAATGTCTCAGAGAAATCGATATACAATGGCATAAGACCTTGTAACTGGATGATTGAATGTAGAAGAGAACCTCCAGTCAAAAAGTGATAGTCGGTAGGATTAGGAAGATAGTAGGTAGGTTTTAAGAAGAAGAGTGAATATAGGATTTGGACCAAAAGTTCTTTAGCAATAGGATTTCGATTAGAGTGTGAATGTAAGTTTCAGAACATGTGAAGATTTAGTCACAATGATGAACTGTGGAAAAGCAGATACCAGTAGAGACATTACAAAAACAGGCAAAGTATAAAGTGAGTGAGAGGATTAGACATTTTCAACAGGGTTGAGTTTGAATATATAATCTTTGGAAGAAACTAATTTGTAGTTACCAATAGGATTTTCATTTGAGAGCATTAGGCAACCTGGACATGGATGTTTTTAGTAATCCATGTTCACTTTTCATTTAGCTTTGATACAATCATAAGTGTGACCTTTGCTTTTTGTGTCCAGAATATTTCAGTGATAAAATGCATATGTAGATCAGGTGACATGGGTATTTCTTCCAACATTTCTGGGAGCAATATTTTGAAGACGTATAAATTAGTGTTGGGGTTACAAAGAGGTGTACCCTGTGTCTATGAATATAGAGATAATGCATGAAAATACCACATTGTGAATAAATAATATAACTGGTTCCACTTTAAATAATGGATTGAATTGATATCTGAAACTAAGAAATCTTATATTGATATACAATCATTCATTCCAACCAGTTGTACATCTAATGGTAATATTAGGGTTATGGTTTATTATGAGGGGTGTGTGAGTTTTGCTTCAAATGTGATAATGGAAATCGAAAATAATGTGTTTGGAAAGAAGTTTCAAGAAAAGACCAGTCAGAAACGGAGGAATACATGTTTTCTGAAGCAGGAAGTTATTGAAAGTGAAATAAATGCCTATAAATTTGTGAACGTGTGGATGAAATATATATCCTATAATGTGCATAAACTCAAGAAATAGAAATGTACCAGTGTTGAATAAAAATAATCTTCAAAGTACATATCACGTCCCATAGGAATCTACTTGCATTGATGTTAAACTGGGTCAGTTACTGTAGAAATATTAGGATTTTTTTTTTTTGGTGTTATCCTACAATTTATTTTAGCACTAGAATGCCACAGAATGTAGAGGAAAGAGCAATGGATTTTTAGTTATAGCACTAATAATCTAACATTTAATGACTCTTTTGGGGAGTCTAGAAATTACATAAGGCTAAGTAACATATATTTTATAATTTAACATTCATAAATGCTTGGGATTTTAGTAGTATTTCTAGTTTTTTATTTTTTATTTTTTAAGTTGTTGATGGATCTTCATTTTGTTTATTTGTTTATGTGGTGCTGAGAATAGAACCCAGTTCCTCACACATACTAGGCAAACATGTTAACACTGAATCACAAACCCAGCCGCTCCACTTTTGTCTTAACATCGAACACGCCTCTCCCTCTTTTTTACTCACTTTCTTCCTCAATTTTCCCCTTCTCTCTCTTCCTTTTTCGTTTTTCCTCCATATCTATTTTTCTCTCATGGCATTACAAACAGTTGTATGCTATGAAATTTAAATTTGAGACTGTTTTTTATAGTCACTATTTTTTTAAAAAAATTTAATAATTATAATCACCTGATAGATATATTACAATACATTTATTATACATATGTGTATATGTGTCTATATTCATGCATATGCATTACATATATTATGTATATATATATATATATATATATATATATATATATATATATATATATATACATATATATTTAAAAGTACTTTGATTAGCCTGTTAGAAATAATATACACCAAGACTTTCTTAATTCTGAAGTCTTCCAGAATTAACATCTTACAATGAAAATCAAATAAACATATTTAAGAAAAAAGGTATCATTCTTTATTTTCAATATTGATAATTTAATGTTTTTTATCACGTTACGCTGTAATATGGCATATTATATCTTATGAATTAGAGAAATTTTTTTGAACAACCTATTATTTAAAGACCATATGCACTGACATTTTAAATGGCTTTCTTATGATTTCAATTTCTATCAATTATGTACTAATTGCCAAATACTTATTTTAGTACTTTTCATATTCATAATTGATATAAAGTGAATTGTTTAATTTTTCTGGTAATTAGTTACTTATTACAGTAGGGACATTATTAATAGTTCTAAATTTTTATAAGTAAATGGTACAAAGATATTTTCATGCAAAATTAAGAATAATTGCATGCTCTAAATGTTTGATTGTTGATACATATAATACAGAGCTTTTGATGAGTCTCTTCCCAGTAAAACATAAAATGCAAAGATATCGTTGGGTATGTATGTCCAAATAAAGATAATGAAAAATACACATTATCAGCTAGAAACTATTAAATAAAAGATGAAAAGGACAATCCAACACATTGTACCAACTTATCAGATGAGGCAGTATTCTGAAAGAATAGCCTAAGACTAGACCTGGTCCATGACAAAATATTTACCAAAAAATGAAATATGAAAAATATAGGAAATGCTATGAATTTTTCATGAAGGTAGGTGGATTATCCTTTAATCTCAATTAAGTGTATTTTCAAAAGCCAGTTTTCTGGTAAAATAAATTTGTGATAGATACAACTACACAAAACAAAGTTTCTGCTTAGCAAAATGAATGCATCTCAACACTTTTTTAGCTGATTTCTTGCCACTCAATTTTAAACCTTTATTTATTTATTTATTTTTATTGATTGTTCAAAACATTACAACACTCATGATATGTTATCTTTCATACATTTGACTCAATTGGGTTATGAACTCCCATTTTTCCCCAAATACGAATTGTAGAAGCACATTGGTTACACATTCACATTTGTACATAATGGCATAATAGTGATGTTGTATTCTGCTACCTTTTCTATCCCCTACTATCCCTTCTCCCCTCCCCTCCCATCTTTCCTCTCTACCTCATCTGCTGTTGTTCAATTCTCTCCATTGTTTTCCCCCCATTTCCCCTCACAACCTCTTATATGTAATTTTGTGTAACATTGAGGGTCTCCTACCATTTCCATATGCTTTCCCTTCTCTCCCCCTTTCTATCCCCCCACTCGTCTTTGTTTAATGTTAATCTTTTTCTCATGCTCTTCCTCCCTGTTCTGTTCTTAGGTGCTCTCTTTATATTAAAGAAGACATTTGGCATTTTTTTTAAGGATTGGTTAGCTTAGCTTAGCATAATCTGCTCTAATGCCATCCATTTCCTTGCAAAGTCTATGATTTTGCCATTTTTTAGTGCTGAGTAATACTCCATTGTGTATAGATGCCACAGTTTTTTAACCATTCATCTATTGAAGGACATCTAGGTTGGTTCCACAGTCTAGCTATTGTGAATTGTGGCGCTATGATCATTGATGTGGCAGTATCCCTATAGTACGCTCTGTTAAGACCCTCTAGTCCGAGAAGGGTGATAGCTGGGTCAAATGGTGCATTCATTTCCAGCTTTCCAAGAAATCTCCATACTGCTTTACAAATTGGCCTTATCAATTTTCAGTACCACCAGTAGTGTACAAGTGTACCCTTTTCTCCACATTCTCGCCAACACTTATTGTTGTTTGACTTCATAATGGCTGCTAATCTTACTGGAGTGAGATGGTATCTTAGGGTGGTTTTGATTTGCATTTCTCTGACTGATAGAGATGGTGAGCATTTTTTTATGTACTTGTTGATTGATTGTATGTCCTCCTCTCTGAAGTGTCTGTTCAGGTCCTTGGCCCATTTGTTGATTGGGTTATTTGTTATCTTATTGTTTAATTTTTTGAGTTCTTTGTATATTCTGGATATTAGGGCTCTATCTGAAGTGTGAGGGGTAAAAAATTGTTCCCAGGATGTATACTCTCTATTTACCTCTCTTATTGTTTCTCTTGCAGAGAAAAAACTTTTTAGTTTAAGTAAGTCCCATTTGTTTATTGTTGTTATTAACTCTTGGGCTATGGGTGTCCTATTAATGAATTTGGAGCCCGACCCCACAGTATGTAGATCATAGCCATCTTTTTCTTCTATCACATGCAGTGTCTCTGATTTCATCACTAGCTCCTTGATCCATTTTGAGTTAACTTTTGTGCATGGCGAGAGAAAGGGATTCAGTTTCATTTTGGTGCATATGGATTTCCAATTTTCCCAGCACCATTTGTTGAAGATGCTATCCATCTCCCAATATGCTTTTAGCCTCTTTATCATATATAAAAATGTTGTAATTTTGTGGATTGATTTCTTTGTCCTCTATTCTCTACCACTGATCCACCTGCCTGTTTTGGTACCAGTACCACTCTGCTTTTATAACTATTGCTTTGTAGTACAGTTTGAACTCTGGTATCGCTATACCTCCAGATTCAAATTCCTGCTTAGAATTGCTTTTGCTATTCTGGGTCTTTTGTTTTTCCATATGAATTTCATGATTGCTTTATCATTTCTACAAGAAATGCCGTTGGGATTTTGATTGGCATCCATTTTAACCTGTAGAGAACTTTGGGTAATATCACCATTTTGATGATGTTAGTTCTGTGTATCCATGAACAGGGTACATTTTTCCATCTTCTAATATCTTCTTCTATCTCTCTCTTTAGGGTTCTGTAGTTTTCATTATATAAATCTTTCACCTCTTTTGTTAGGTTGATTTCCAAGTATCTTATTTTCTTTGAGGATATTGTGAATGGAGTGGTTTTCCTCCTTTCCATTTCAGAAGTTTTGCTCCTGATATACATAAATGCCTTTGATTTATGCGTGTTGATTTTATATCCTGCCACTTTGCTTAATTCATTTATTATCTCTAGCAGTTACTTTGTAGACCCTTTTGGGTCTGTTATATATATTATCATGTCATCCACAAATAGTGATAATTTAAGTTCTTGTTTTCCTATTTTTATGCCTTTAATTTCTATTGTCTAATTGCTCTGGCTAGAATTTCAAGAACTAAATTGAATAGAAGTGGTGATAGAGCGCATCCCTGTCTTGTTCCAGATTTTAGAGGCAATCCCTTCAGTTTTTCTCCATTTAGGATGATGCTAGCCTGAGGTTTAGCATATATAGCTTTTAGAATGTTGAGGTAAGTTCCTGTTATCCCTAGTTTTTCTAGTGTTTTGAACATAAAGGGATGCTGTACTTTGTCAAATGTTTTTTTCTGCATCTATCGAGATGATCATATGGTTCTTGTCTTTAAGTCTATTGATGTGGTGAATAGTATTTATTGATTTCCGTATATTGAACCAGCCTTGCATCCCAGGGGTGAATCCTACTTGATCATGGTGCACAATTTTTTTTGATATGCTTTTGTATTCGATTCATCAGGATTTTATTGAGAATTTTTGTATCCAAGTTCATTAGAGATATTTGTCTGTAGTTTTGTTTCTTTGAAGTGTCTTAGTCTGATTTCAAGATCAGGGTGATTTTGGCCTCATAGAATGAATTTGAAAGAGCTCCTTCTTTTTCTATTTCTTGAAAGAGCTTGAAAAGAATCAGTATTAATTCTTCTTTGAAGGTTTTGTAGAACTCCGCTGTTTACCCATCCGGTCCAGGGCTTTTTTTCGTTGGTTATCTTTTGATGGCTTCTTCTATTTCTTCCTTTGTCATTGGTCTGTTTAAATTGTGTGTGTCTTCCTGACTCAATCTGGGCAGATCGTATGACTTAAGAAATTTATTGATATCTTCACTATCTTCTATTTTATTGGAATATAGGGTTTCAATATACTTTCTAATTATCTTCTATATTTCTGTAGTGTCTGTTGTGGTATTGCATTTTTCACCCCCTATGTTAATAATTTGAGTTCTCTCTCTTCTTCTCTTCGTTATCATGGCTAAGGGCCTGTCAATCTTATTTATTTTTTCAAAGAACCAACTTTTAGTTTATCAATTTTTTCAATGATTTTTTGTTTCAATTTCGTTGATTTCTGCTCTTATTTTAATGTCGTCTACTACATTTGCTGTTGTTTTGCTCTTCCTTTTCTAGGTTTTTGAGGTGTAGTGTGAGTTCATTTATTTGTTGTTTTTTTTTTTTCTTTTTTTGAGGAAAGAACTCCAAGAAATGAATTTTCCTCTTAAAACTGCTTTCATTGTGTCCCATAGATTACAGTAGGTTGTGTCTGTATGGTCATTTGTCTCTAAGAATTTTTTTGTCTCCTCCTTAATGTCTTCTGTAACCCATTGATCATTCAGTAGAATATTGTTCATTTTCCATGTGATGTACGATTTTTCCTTCCTTCTTTCATCATTGATTTCCAGTTTCATTTCATTATGATCTGATATGGTGCATGGTATTATCTCCACGCCTTTATATTTACTAAGAGTTGCCCTATGACCTAATATATGGTCTATCTTTGAGTAGGATCCATCTGCTGCTGATAAGAAGGTGTATCCACTTGATGATGGTTGATATATTCTATATATGTCGGTTAAGTCTAGGTTATTGATTGTGCTGTTGAGTTCTATAGTTTCTTTATTCAGTTTTTGTCTAGAGGATGTGTCTAATGGTGAGAGCGGTCTGTTGACGTCACCTATAATTATTATGTTGTAGTCTATTTGACTCTTGAACTTGAGAAGAGTTTGTTTTATGAGTGTGGCACCTCATTTGTTTGCTGCATACAAATTGGTAATTGTTATGTTATGTTGGTGGATGGTTCCTTTTAACGTTATATAGTGTCCTTCTTTATCCCTTTTGATTAACGTAGGTTTGAAGTTGATTGTATTTGATATGAGTTTGGCCACTCCTGCTTGCTTCCGTGTGCCCTGTGAGTGGTATGATTTTTCCCAACCTTTTACTTTCAGCCTGTGTATGTCTTTACCTATCATATGAGTCTCCTGAAGGCAGCATATTGTTGGATTTGTTTTTTTGATCCAGGTTACTACCCTATGTCTCTTGAATGGTGAGTTTAGGCCATTAACATTTAAGGTTACAATTGAAATATGATTTGTACATCCATTCATGTTAATTTATTTTAGTTTGGCTAGTTTTTACTTTTTGGTTATTTTCCTCCCCCTTTACTGAGATACCTCCCACTGTTAGTATGGGGCACTATTTTTCAATTCTTCTTCTTGTAGTATTTTGCCCAAAATCCTTTGCAGTGCTGGTGTTATGGGTGTGAATTCTTTTAGTTTTTATTCATTGTGAAAGACTTTAATTTTATTGTCAAATCTGAAGCTTAATTTTGCTGGATACAGTATTCTTTGTTGGAATTCATTATTTTTCAGTGTTTGAAATACATTGTTCCAGGATCTTCTCACTTTCAAAGTTTGTGATGAAAAATCAGTCGTTAATCTAATTGGTTTACCCCTGAATGTAATCCGCCTCCTTTCTTTCGTAGCTTTTAATATTCTCTCCTTGTTCTGTATGTTGGCTATCTTCATAATTATATGTCTTGGAGTTGGTCTATTATGGTTTTGAATGTTTGGGGTCCTGTAGGCTTCAAGGATTTGGCAATCCATTCCATCTTTCATCTCTGGGAAGTTTTCTAGAATTATTTCATTTAATATGTTGTCCATTCTTTCGGTTTGAATCTCTATGGCTTCTTCTATCCCGATGACTGTGAAATTTGTTTTTTTTATGACATCCCATATCTTTTGAATAGACTGCTCTTGGGACTTAAGCATCTTTTCTGTGTTGACTATATTCTTTTCAAGTTGATAAACGTTGTCGTCATTATCTGATGTTCTGACTTCTATTTGATCTAGTCTATTTGTAATATTCTCGTTTGAGTTTTAATTAATAGTTTCCTGCATTTCTAGGATTACTGTTTGATTTTTTTTTAAGATCTCTATCTCCTGGTAAAGCTTGTTCTTTGCCATTTGAATTTGTTTAATTCATTTTCAAAATATACTTTTATTGCTAGGACTTGCTGATTCATGTATTCTCTAATATCCCTTTCCATCTGAGTTAGGTAAGCCTTGAGTTTTTTTTCCCTATCCCTGTTTCTGATGATTCTAGGTCCTCCTGTAGAATTAAGTTGTCCTGCATTGTTTGTACACATTTTTTTTCCTTTGTTTTTTCATGATGTTCACGTTGTTTTCCATCTCTATTTGATTGCTGTTTTTCTGCTCTATTCTATAGATTTGTTTTGGTTTAATATATCCGTTGTCTCTCCTTTGTGTTGGTAGACTATGCCTGCTAAAGTGAATTCTGCTTGGAAGGAATTGCGATGGCCGAGCTCCAGTGATGTCACCTGTCTGCTATGGCGGGCCCCAGGCTCCTTGCCAGCGTGTTCAAATGGGAGTGGGCTGGGACTGATCTGTCTCTGTTTGTTTTCAACTCCCGGTCGCCGGCGGGCGGGCGGTCTCCAGCTGTCCAGTCACACAGTCAGCGGGTGGGCTGTCACTGGTGGGCGGGAGATCTCTAGCCACCCAGTTGCACGTGCAGCCAGCGGGCGATTGGTCGCTGGTAGGCAGGCGGGCACCAGCCACCCAGTCGCACCAGCAGCAGGCTGTTTGTGACCAGTGGGCGGGCGTTCTCCAGCCGCCCAGTCACGCGGGCCTGGCCTCTAGTTCCCTCTTATCTCCTGCTAGTCCTGGTTTCTCGTGCTAGACCAGATTTCCCCTGAGTGATGCCTCTCGGCAGCTCATACTGTCCTCTGGGCCTGCCGTTTCTTTGGTGTGGATGGTGTCTATGGGGAACCCCGGCACTCTATTGTTTTGATTTTTTCCTCTTGCCCCTCTCCCAGCTCTGGCTAGACAGGTTTCGTTTTCGCCGCTGATGGGAGGGGGAGTTGAAGGTCAGGTGCCTCTAGTTTTCCCGACGTCTTTATGCAGGCTCTCTCTGATAATCTCTCCAATGGAAAGCCTAAGAGAGATTTTATGTGAATTCGCAGCTGTATGGGAGATGAGCTGAGTAACACAAACCTGTTTTATTGTTGCAATCTGTTGGAGAGTGGCGGTGGTTACTTCTGCTCTCCAAGATGGTGGCCGTTGGTTTCCTTGGTGGAGTTTTTATTGTGGGGGGATAGAACTGTAGCACTTCCTTCCCCGTCTGAAATCCCAAACTCAGCCCGGGGCTCAGTTGGAGGTCAGCCAGCAGGATTCCACAGAATCTGCAGCAACGTTTCTCCCTGCCGGCTGGTCGCTTCTAGGTGGTGCCCTGCTGTCTCTAGCCATGGGGCAGGCCACACAGATTTGTCAGCCCGGATCTCCGGTCGCACATTTGGCTCGTGTTTGAGACTCAATTACCGGACCTCATTGGTGGAAATCATTCTTCTAGGTTTCGGTGCACACCCATTTTTCTGTAAGATCCTAACAAGATAATTTTTTATCGTTCTAACTCGTTATTCACCTGTGAAGTGGCGCAGTTCACAGGGTGTGAGTGGCAGATTCAGAGACATCCCTTCATCCTGACCAGGTTGTTTGCCATGGAAGATGACTTTTGCTGTCTCAGGTCCTTCATTGCTGCCTACATCTTCTCCATGGCTTATTTCTCCATGGACCTTTGAGGTTCTCAGCAGGTGAAAGATCCCCTACATTCCTGTATTATAAGACCATCTCTGTCCGTGCTCTTCTTTAAAGTTAGATTGAGGGAACACTGTAGGGTTAGGGTTAATAACATGTTTGATTTGGGTTAGGAATCATTCTGTTTATGAATAATTCTATTGAGAAGCTGCGATATGTATAAGAATATATAGTTGAAATATATGTAGGAAAACAGAAATCTAAGTAAGATTTGAATCCCAGAATGGCATTGGGCCCTTAATTGGGATACTTAGCGTTGAATTACTTTCTGCACAGATGTCTCAGGTAAATTGATATACAATGTCATAGGACCCTGTACCTTGGAAGATTGAATGTAGATGAGAACATCCATTTAAAAAGGTATAGTTGTTATTGAATGGTTAATTAAATAGGTACTTGTCACTTCCTGTTTTTCTCTATGCTTAACAAAACACTGTTGAAATCTTGAGAACTGTTTGCTAATCTTGTTCCCAGAATGTGCTGTTCCCAGTTTTCAAACTGCAGAATTTACTCTCTCACCTGGTTGCATGCAAACTGCCCACTCCCACTGACCCATCAATAAACTTCCCTCCTTGCCCTCGGCAAGGAAAGTATATAAGCTCTGCTCAAGCTCTTCTCAGGGCTCTCTGCTGTATTCAAGTGAGCTCTGAGCCCCAGCATGCTGGAACTCCAATAAACCCTTTGCTGTTTCATGAGTCAGTTTCTTGGTGGTCTCTTCCTCCAATGCACGCCCGACCTTTACACATGAAGTTTCCACTGATATCTGGCAGCGGCGGATGAGAGACCCCAACGGGCTACTCTTGGGGTAAGTAAGTCTCCTATTCCTGGTTTCAGGTTTCAGGTTAGGACTTGGAAAAATGGCTATTGATGAAGAGTGTGAGCTCTCTCCGACAGTGGCTGACAGACGTGTCACAGAGCCACAGGCCACGTTCCTGGAGGACGCCCCAGAGGACTTGGAAAATTTAGTTATAATAGATTCCTCGACTCAGTGATATTTTGTTTTGGATTCGGTATTGCCAGCCCATTGGTTATTGCCGGCTACTCAGTCCTGATCTCAGTGTTGGACGTCCATTGCCTGTCTTTATTGTCTTGTCTTGTCTGTTTCATGTGTCGTTGCTTTCACTGTTTGTGGATCTTTCATTATGGGACAGAGCACTTCAATGCTAGATCTCAGTTTAAAGGGCGACTCTTATGTGTGGTCTCATAAAATCCCAACACAATTAATGGCATTACTTCTCTGAGCTCAGTTCCAGAACTCAGTCTCTAAGGGGAATCACACCAGAGTTCAAGCCCAGGTGGACCCAGTCATCTCTTCCAAATGCCACACAAATGACCACAATTAAAACCAAAACACTCCCCAATGGCCCTCATCTTCTTCCATATAGACACTCATCATAACCTCTGGCTGGACGTTTCCATGAGGGGCATAGCCCAAGACAGTGTCCAAAACATGCTCCCTTGACGCTAATTTGCCTAAAGTCAGGGGGGCCTGGAAACCCTTCCAGTGAACCAGGATTGATCAAATATGCCTGCCATTAATACTGATCTTCTTCTGCAATTTGAGGCCTACTGACTGTCAGGTGTAGATTCTTTATGTGAATTTCAGTCATAAGAAAACCCAACCACATCTGCAGTGCTTTGAAAAACTCATTTGACCCAAAGGATCCCAATTCTCACTTGATGGACGTCAAGAACCTAACAGAGGAAGGAGAGAAACTTCACCCACAATGACTGCTCTTTTGGCCATTTTGGTTTTGGATGCACACATGGGATCTTTCTTTAGATCTATCAGTTGCAGAGAATCTAAGACACAGCCTCACACAGGGCATAGAGTTGGATTCAGACACATCCATTTCCAAAGCAATTAAGCAAAGAGCCACAGGTTATGCCCATTCATTTCCATCTGAAAACTGTTTTCTTCAGGCTTCACAAAGGGGTGGTCCGAAACAAAGAACTTCTTGACATTCAAGGCAACAGAATATTATGTAAGCAAAAGGCTCAAAGAAGGGTTTCTCCACTGAGAGTTTACTGGTCACACTGATATCTGTGTTTTCTGAGATGCTCGCCATTCCCTTCATCTATCTAGTACATGGCCATGTCACAGAGCTTGGAGGTGGTACATATCTTGGACACAAAACCATGAGCCTATTCTGGAGATTGGACAGAATTCAGAAAGAAAATTGGAAATTACTAAGATCGTTGGTGTTGCCCATCCTTAAGGAAAGCTGCAATCCATTCATTAATTGGGCAGGATGAATGCTGGGAAGCTTTCTACAAGACAGGACAAATCCATTGATGCATTCTCTTTTCTAATGTCTACAACCACGGACATAGTGGGATACACAGACATAGAAACACTCGCCTTGTCAAACGTCTTACTAGAAACAGTTCAACCCAAAAAAAAACAAACCACCTTTCCTACCTATTCTCAGAACATGAGACAAAATCATAAACCCAAAACCACACCCATATTGGCACCTCCTTCCCCCAAGTAGGTCTGTGACTCTAGGGAGTGTCCTCTGACTGGTGGGCCATACAATTTTCCCCTGAAAAGTCCTGTCCTGTCTCAGGTCTGTTCTCCTTGACCAACTCTGTTAAGTTGTCAGAAGCTAGTGTTTAGCCACTACCTGCTTTCTCAGGAAAGGCCCTTCTTCAGAGCTCTCCTTGCTTTTGCAATCCTAACATCAGTAGGTACAAAGAAAGACTGACTCTGTCCTTGGTAAATCCAAACAAGTGAGCCCATTGGGACTGGGACTGGGACTGGCTCTATGTGCCTGGTTTCCAGTATCCCAAGTTCAGAGAGATTCATCACCAAGAAAGTGAGGTGAGGTCACTCCCTTCAGGAACTGAATAAATTCACTGACTTGTAAACCATTTTGTCCTAATAGTTGCTTCCAAGTGTCCCATTAGATGGAGGCTTCCCCTACTTCCTTTGAAACTTTCACAAGTTAGAATGGTATGTCAACCTTAGGAACCCGGAAATAGCTATCCACACAGGCCTGGTTTGGTCAATCTCCTCTACATTAAGAAGAGAGAGGCTGATTCAGACACATCCCTTCATCCTGACCAGGGTGATTGCCATGGAAGATGACTTTTGCTCTCGCAGATCCTTCATAGCTGACTATATCTTCTCCAGGATTCATTTCTGCATGGACTTTGGAGGTTCTCAGCAGGTGGAAGATCCCCTACATTCCTGTATTGTAAGACCAACTCTGTCCCTGCTTTTCTTTAAATTTAGGTTGATAGAACAGTGTATTCTTAGGGCTAATAAAATGTTTGATTTGAGTTAGGAATAATCCTGCGGGATGAATAATGGTATTGGGAACCTGAGATATTTATAAAAATATAGAGGTTAAATATATGAATGAAAACCGAAATCTAGGTAATTTTGAAGGCCAGAAGGGCATTGAGCCCTTGATTGGGATACTTAACTTTGATTTACATTTTGTACAGATGTCTCAGATAAATAGATATACAATGGCATTGGACCTTGTAGCTTGGAAGATTGAATGTTGAAGAGAACATCCAGTCAAAAACGGATAGTAGGTAGAATTAGGTACAGAGTTGGTTTAGGAAGAAGAGTTAGTATAGGATTTGGAACAAAAGTTCTGGAGCATTAGGGTTGTGGTTAGAGAGTGAAAGTGAACATAAGTTCATGTGAAGGGTCAGTCACAATGGTGAACTGGTGAAAATATGCAGGAAACCACATATCTTTAGAGACATTATGAAATCAGGCAAAGTATAAAGTGAGTGATATGATTATGCATTTTCAACAGGGTTGAGTTTGAATATATAATCTTAGGAAGAAACAAATTTCCCCTTCCTCTCCTGTTTTCTCTTTTCTTTCCACTATACAAAGTCTAATCTGGGACAGAAAAGATCCGTCCTTTATAGGGCATATCAGGACATATACAGGATTGCCTGGAGCCCTTAGTTTGGGTAATGATTTAGCAGATAAAACTACGCATGACATACATATTTTCTCTACAGTAGAAGAAGCTACAAATTTTCATAAAAAATTCCATGTCAATGCTAATACTATACATAAGCGCTTTAAAATAACTAAGGAACAAGCTAGACAAATAATAAAACAATGTCAAAATTGTGTGACCATTTTACCACAAGTTAATCTTGGAGTCAATCCTAGAGGATTGATACCTAACCATATTTGGCAGATGGACGTCACAAACTTGCCAGAATTTGGAAAATTAAAATATTTGCATGTTACAGTTGATACTTCTTCTGAATTTTTGATGGACTCCCTTCATGCCGGAGAAAAAAAACTAAAGATGTTATAGCTCATTGCTTACAAAATTTTGCCACTGTGGGCATTCCAAAACAGTTAAAAACAGATGTTGCCCCTGGTTATACTTTTACCTCTTTTAAAGAATTTTGCTCATCATTTTGCATTACTCATATAACAGGAATCCCATACAATCCGCAGGGACAAGGCATAGTTAAATGAGCTCATCAAACTATTAAAACGTACTAATTAAATGAAAAAAAAAGGAATTGGGAAGGGGTATATATTCCCCAAAGATAAACTTAAAATAACCCTTTTTACTCTAAACTTTGGAAATTTGGATTCATCAGGGCTTAGTCCTGTGGAAAGGCATATGTGTCCAAAAAATGTACATAAGCCCAAGGTACTTTGGAAGGATATTCTAACAGGACAATGGAAATGTCCTGACCCAGTAATTGTCTGGAGTTGGAGGTCTGTTTGTGTGTTTCCACAGGGAGAACAGCAGCCGATTTGGATTCCAGAGAGACTAACTAAAGCGATTTCTACAGATTAAAAGAATATGATTTGGCTCAAATCCATAACAGCTGATATCCAGAACTCCAGTTTGGCTATTCTTACATCTGTGACAAATCCAGGATGCTTTTTTCAATATCTATTTTATTATTACCCTTTCCCATGTCATGAAGTTCTATTTTGTTTTTTGAGCTCATACAAACCTAGGTTAATGTTTTGCTGATCAGTTCTATTTTTGGACTATAGAGTTTTTAGACATTGCAATGGAGATTTCACCTGTAAAATGTTATAAGGCCTTTACTCTTATGTTATGTGTTGTATGTATTATATTACGTGTGCACACTTGTGTTTTTTGTTATATGTTTGAATATACGTATGTCCATATATCATATATGATGAGCGCTCATGAAAAAATGGATCCAAATATATTTTTATACACTTGATGTAAATGTTTTAATTTAAATTGGGTAAACACCTGTTGAGGATTGTTTTAAAATGTGTACAAAAAAGGAGGTTAACAGATCTGTTTGTTTACTTTCACCTTTTCTTTTCATTATATTTAATAATTCTCTTCAAGACAATGTAAATTGTTAAGAAAATTGTTTTCTTTTAGTACCTTCTGGAATGTTACATAATTTTTCTTTGGCCATTATTGCCAAAATTCCTATCTTCATCCCAGTGCCTGTAAAGACAAAGATAAAACCAATCTACAGCTTCTGCAATAGCCATCACTGAACTGCTTGCAGAACTTGCCTGGACTATGTATCACCTGTATGCATTGTGAACTCACCTGCATGCATTGTGAACAATATGTTGGTGAATTGACTTGTGGTAGTGTTGGGGTATTTTTGCTGATGATGTCATCGGTGGTACAATTTTTCCAAAAGGAGCCGTCAATTGGCTTGGTGTATCTTCCTCCCTTCTGCTGTCATGGTCGTTCAGCTAAAATTTGGGGGCCAACAGAGGTGAGACAAAGAACCTCACCCCCCGCTGGTACAAAGACCTCTCCACAGGTGTGACTGTATACTGGACCTGTAGCTAGTGACGGGTAAGATCCAATTGCAATGGTACCAATCTAAGACTGGAGGCTGATACCTTGAGGTCAGCTCATTCGATAATGGGTAAGCACCATATGTACTATTGGACAACCTAAGGCAGGCATGGTCCCTAAGCCACATGCTTGTTGTTTAAACAGAGAAGGGGAGGTGTTGAGAGGCACAGCCCAAGGGGCCAAACAAACTTTCAGACTGCCAGCTGATGATTGGCTAACAGCGGCCCCAGCAACATCAAGCTAATTGGCTCCTCTGCGGTGATGCTCATTGGAGATGCTCATTGAGCAATTTCCCCACCCTTTCAGACAGCAAGCTGATGATTGGCTCACAGCAGCCCCAGCAATATCTAGCTGATTTTCTCCTCTGTGGTAATGCCATTGGGCTGTTTCCCCACCCTTTCAGACAACGGAGCTGCTAATTGTGGGACTTTTTGGGCTCTGCCCACACGACCCAGCCAATCGACCTCAAGAGAAGGAGTGTGGAGGTTGAGAGCTTGTGGGAAGCCAGTAGTGGCAGTTGGGCTCTGAGGGTTTTTCCCGAGGAGCTAATTTTTAGTCATGTGTGGTTCTAAAAGTAAGGTTAGTTTCTTTTGACAAGTGGCTCCTGAATTGTGCCCAGCCAGATTGCAGCAATCCTAAAGTGATGGAGAAAAAGAACCCAAACAGAATAGAAATACAAGCAGTTTAGAGAGGCATGGTGTATAGTTGGATTTACCTTTTGCATGATAAAGGGTAGGTGTTATAAATCTAGTCAATTTTAAATTGAAATAGTTCTCCATGTGTTTTATAGTTAACAAATATGTGAATTCCTATCTCCCTTTATCTGTAGCCTATTCAGCACATGTATTTTTGAATGTACATATAGAATCCTACCTGGTATCACATGTACATTTTTGTTAGATGGCTGACTTGGCAGATACAAATTTTTAGAAGAGGTCACTCCTCCTAAACGTTGTTGGAATTGAAAATTAAAACTATGGGTGAGCTTCCTAGTTGAACAATATAATACATAAATCCATGTTCAGTAAAATGAATAGTTTTGGATCTGTGGATGTTATATATTTCATGATGAATTTCGATTGGCATATATATTGCTACCTTTTAATGTCTCTCTCTCTCTCTCTCTCTCTTCTCTCTCTCTCTCTTTCTATATATATATATATATATATATATATATATATATATATATATATATATATATATATACACACACACACACACACTCCAGATTTTTCAGAATGTAAAATATATGTGTCTTATTATACAATCCCTAAATGCATTCATATTCATGAATGTGGATTTATAACCAAATGTTCACAAAGTTATTTTCAGAAATATTCATCCACCTTAAATACATATTGTATCCTAGTACTGAAATCAAAATTCAGTGAATGGTGCATAGAAGTCCTAATTTTTCTACAGTAACTGACCCACTTTAACATCAATGCAAGTAGATTCCTATGGGACATGATGTGTATTTTGACCTTCATTTTTATTCAACACTGTTACATGACTATTTCTTCAGTTTATGTACATCATAGGATATATATTTCATTCACAATTTTGCAAATTGATAGGCTTTTGTTTCACTTTTAATCACTTCTTGCTTCAGTACACAAGTATTCCTCTATGTTTTTCGACTTTTCTTTTCATGATACTTCATTTTATTTTAGATTTCAATAATCACTTTTAAAGCAAAACTCACACACTCTTCATGATAAACCATAAACCTAATATTACCATTAGATGTATATATGGTTGTAATGAATGTATGTATCTCAATATAAGATTTCCTGTAAATTTGTAAATATCATTTCAATACAATATTTAAAGTTGGAACCAGTAATATTATTTATTCACAGTATGGTCTATTCATTCATTTTATCTATATTCCTAGACACAGGGAACACCTATTTGTACACCCTATACTAATTTATACACCTTCAAAATATTGCCCACAGAAATGGTGGAAGAAATACTCATGTCACCTGATCTACATATGCACTTTATCACAGTAATATTCTGGAAACAAAATGCAAAGTTCACACTTATGACTGTGCCAAAGCCTAAATGGAAAGTGTGCATGGATTACTAACAATATCCATGTCCAGATTGCCCAATTCTCTCAAATGTCAATCCTATTGGTGACTAAATATTTGATTCTTTTTAAGATTTTATACTCAACCTCTACCCTGTTGAAAATGTCTAATCCTATCACTCAATTTATACTTTGCCTGATTTCTTAATATCTCCATTGATATTTTCTTCCCCATATATTTTCCCCAGTTCATCATTGTGTCTGACTCTTCACATGTAGTGACATTTACATTCACTCTCTACCGCAAACCCTATTGCTAAAGAACTTTTTGTCCAAATCCTATACTCACTTTTCTTCCTAAACCTACTGACTATCTTCCTAATCCTACCAACTATGCCTATATGAGTGGATGTTTTCTTCTACATTCAATCATCCAATTTTCAAGGTCCTATGCCATTGTATATCGATTTATCTGAGACATCTGTTTAGAAGATATTTAAAAGCTAAGTATCCCAATCAAGGGCCCAATGCTCTTCTGGGCTTCAAATCTTACCTAGATTTCTGTTTTTATACTTATATTTCACCTATATATTCTTGTAAATATCACAGGTTCCCAATACCATTATTCATCCAGCAGAATGATTCCTATCCCAAATAAAACCTGTTATTACCCTAAACATACACTGTTCCCTCAATGTAACTTTACAGAATAGCAGGGAAAAAGTTGGTCTTACACTACAGGAATGTAGGGGATCTTCAACCTGCTGAGATCCTCAAAGGACCATGCAGAAATGATTTCTGGAGAAGTTGTAGGCAGCTCTGAAGGACCTGAGGGAGGAAAACTCAACTTCCATGGTAAACAACCTGGTCAGAATGAAGGGATGTGTCTTTTTCAGCCTCTTTCATCTTAATGTAGAGAAGATTGACCAAACCAGGCCTGTGTGGAGAGCTGTTCTCGGGTGCCTATGGTTGATATACCATTCCAACGTGTGAAAATGTCACAGGAAGTAGGGGCACCCTCCATCTCATGGGACCCTTGGAAGCAACTCTTAGAACAAAGTGGTTGCCAAGGCAGTGACTTCATTCACTTCCTGATTGAGGTTACCTCACATAACGTCCTGGGTGATGGAACTCTCTAAACGTGGGATTCAGAAAGCCAGGCAAGCACAACCAGTCCCAGTCCCAGTCCCAGTGGTCTCACTTTTTTTGGATTTACCAAGGACAGAGTCTGTCTTTCTTGGTACCTACTGATGTGAGGATGGCCAAAAGACAGGAAAGCTAAGAAGAGGGGCCTTTCCTGATAAAGCAGGTAGTAGCTCACCACTGGCTTCTGACAACTTCACACAACATTCTTCCCTCAATGCAGCACAAAGGTCCCTTTCACTCATGAAGAGGAGGTCCAACCCTCAACTGTTCTGTAAAAGAACTTCAGAGAGAGAGGTTAAAGATTCCTGCAAAGCTGTTATGGAGGTTTCTAATATATTTAAGTTTTGGTCTATTTCTGCTTCTAACTGGGTCATTTGTTGTGTCCCATGGACCAGGGCAGTGGTTCCTGTGCCCACCCTTGTGGCAACTCCTATTCTTTATAGGATGGCTAAAGTGAGGGACATATGTTCTCAGTGAAACCGGGTTGTATGTCCCACCTATTCGATCTTCAAATGAACCTGCGTCATGATAGAGCATTCTGGGTAACATATGCACCATTACACAATTAATCACATCCGTTTTTCATTTCATGAAAACATCAAAAATGTTTTAGTATATAGAATTATACTGTTGTAGGGACGGACAAGGCAAGGCACCTAAGATAGCACCAAAGACAGTGAAACAGTCCTATTTGGTTGCACCCAGATTCAGAGGGCATTGCTTCGGTTGTAATCAATTAATCTTCTGAATTCCAAGTTTAGGTAGTTTCAGAATTTTGTACCCAACATGTAAGAGAAGTGGCTCAGAAGATCACACTCTGCAGAAGTTCACAAAAAGCTGTTTTTGTTTCTGTTTTTTTTTTCTCTGTTCTGGGCAAGTTAACTTTTCAAGGACAACTGGGTGGGGGAGAGCTTTTACTTACCTTTCTTTTTTTCCCCCTGCCAGCTGTTACCATGGAGCCCAGATGGTAACTTCTTTATCTTAGAAATGTTGCCATCTCTGTGAAGCCCCAGTTCAAGGCCAGAGGAATTGTTCACATATTTTGTGAAAAACTATTAAGGGGGTGTCTAGCTTAGGAGTGCTGATTATTTTTAGCCAGTGGCCAAGTGGAACAGGGCAACATTAAAAGAGGAAGGTTATCTACAATGAAATCGTTTATAGGGACTTTTTTCCTGAAAGTCCTAAAGTCAGCCATGGTGAAGACTCCTGGAGAAGGTCAGTGAAAACTTTTCTGTGAGCCTGGTACAGAGGGGGGAGACAGAGAAGTCGGGGCTTAGAGCAGCTTCATGGATCTGAGAATGAGAAACTAGAGATGTAAAAGAATAATGGGAAAGGGGTTTGGGATATTCCTAGCAACAAAACTTGAGCAGTAGAACAGGTAGAGCAGAGGGGAAGAAGGGAGTGAGTATCCACAAAGCCTGTGAGGGACTTTAAATTTTTAGTAACCTGTTTTCAGTGATGAAAGAGCAACTTTAAAGGCCATTTTCATTACATTTGGATAAGGGTCTGAGGGCTCTCCTCAGCTGGTTTGAGCTATGGGTTAGCTGGAAAGAGGACCTGGTGGGACCCAGTGCGGGCAGTGACAAGAGAAGGGAGGAGTGAGTTGGTGGAGGGGTACCTCAGTACCTGCTTCTCAGCCAGGGGGCAATGGTCTGAGAACCGGTGTTGGTTTGGGTTTTTGATCTAGTAATTGAAGGGAAGAAATCAGGTTGCTGAGTTTGGAGTGACAGCAGATAGTCTGGAGAAGAAGGCTGAAGATGAGGATCTATTGGAGAAGCATAGTTCAGGATGTGAGCGAAGGAGGGAAAAGGCCTCCACATAGGGGAATCTCCTTTTACCCTTTTGAGCACTTGCAGAAGTTAAAAAGGTCACACAGTATTTGAGGATCTAGAGACCCCTCTGGGGGTCATGGGTTTTGGTTATCTAATTGGTCATATGGCCAATGCTGTGTACAGAATTTGATGAGGAGTTCGGGTTCCATCAGTAAGCCCCTGTATGCTCACATCCCCATGACTTACAGAAGAAATTGGCTTTTCCTCCACACAGCTGTTGCTGTTTGTGGCTTTGATTGTCTGCCGGGCAAACATAGTAATCTAGGCTAGCCAACCTGCACCTGGCTTACCTGTCCCGACATCCATAATGTTTGTTTCCATTATTTATGGTACAAAAGGTATTTAATGGAATTTTAGTGGGATCCTCTTCATCAGGGATATCCTAATAGGAAAGACCTATAGCCAGCTAACAAATGTCTGGGTGGAGAAATGGCCACCAGGTCCCAAAGTGGGCTATATGTGAGATAGATTATACTTCTTCTCCAGTAGGATTTGTGATCAGCCATCGCTGCTGAAAGGGCTGATGAGGGTTAGAACGACTGGTGGTCAAGGAGAGACTCTATAGCTTCATCCACCTGGCGAATACACAATTTGAAAGGGTTACCAGTCTCTTCCAGTTTCCAGGCAGAGTCTGGACAGGGTGCAGGCTTGAGATGAGAGGCCAGGATCCAGGAAGTGATTCTGTCTACCTTTACCACTGTAGGTGTTATAAGTAGAACCTGGTATGGTCCTTTCCAGTGGGGTTCCAGGGATGACACCTGATGTTGTCTTACATAGACAAAGTCTCCTACTTGATATTGATGTGGAGTCCCCTCATCTCCAGGTTGGTAGGCAGTGGCCAGATGTTTTCACAGGTATCGCTGAGTTCTTTCAACAGCTGTAAGTCTGTCAAGCATGGTGGTGTCGAAGGGATCGTTAGGTCTTAGAGTTGGGGTTAGGTCCCTTACTGGAATAGGGGCCCCATAGGGAATTTCATAGTGGGTGAGGTTACACAAAGAAACAGAGAGAGAATTTCTTGCATGAAACATTGCATAAGGCAGAAGCATTGTCCAATCTTTTATGTCGGTCTCTAAGCTTAATTTCATTAAGGTCTCTTTAATGGTTCTATTCATTCATTCTACCTGTCCTGCACTCTGTGGTCTATAAGCACAATGTAATCCCCAGGGTACTGGCTAACCCCTAACGTACCTGGGTCATGAATGCAGGTCCATTATCAGACTCTGTTACCTTAGGCAGGTCGTATCTTGGAAAAAAATCTTCCAGGATCTTCTTGACCACCATTTGTGCTGTTTCTTTCTTTCTTTCTTTCTTTCTTTCTTTCTTTCTTTCTTTCTTTCTTTCTTTCTTTCTTTCTTTTTTTTTGGTGGGGAAGGCTTTAATCCATCCTGAAAATGTATCTACAAAGACTAGGAGATATTTAAGTCCATACCTTGCATGCTTAATTTCAGTAAAGTTCACTTCCCAGAATTGTCCTGGTCTTTTTCCTCCTAGGTGCTTTCCTCCAGGAAGCTTGGAAGGGTAAGCATAAACCAATTGATGGACCCGACAGGCTTTTGTTACCCATTCAGTCCTTTTGCTGTGATTTGGTCAGTGGAAAACTCTGTTCTTGATCCTTCAGGAATGCCTGCAGTTTCTTTGAACAAAGTTGAGTGAGTTGATGTACATTTTCTACTGACATAGTTAGAGCCATGACTATAGGAGTTTTTACTGAAGGATTTAGAAATCCCACTAGGTTGCCTTCAGGGTTAAAAGTTATTTTGCCCCAGAGCTTGGTGAGCAGATCTCTGCCCATCAATGGGGCCAGGCATTCTGTGATTACTAGGAAGGATTGATGGATTTTCCTTTTCCCAGGTCCATGGTCCTCTTAGTTGTCCAAGCCCGATACTTACTGCCATTTGCCCCTTGAACTAGAGACCTTTTATTTGATAGATGGCCCAATGGGTCCTTAAGGGCTGAGTATATTGCCCCTGTATCCACTTCAAAGTTTACTGGGGTCCCCTACACTTCAAAAGTTACCCTGAGCTCCGGGAGGGGATGTTAGCCCCGACTTTTGGAGTCATCCTCAAGAGTCAGAATGGCTGGCAGGAGTGGCTGTCTCTTTCTAGGGAACTCTTTGGCCCAGTGTCCTTTTTTTTACAGCAGGCACAGTGATCTGAGGCAAGAAGTGGCCTCTGGCGTGGGCCCAGGTATCCCTTCCTGTCTCCCTGTTTCTTAATTTCTGGCCTATTTGTTGTTGTGACCAGGACCTTAGTCAGCGCCTTAGTCTGTCTTTTGTTTCTTTTATCCTCCCTTTGTTCCCTTCTCTTCCTCAGTTTCTCTCTTAAAGTATACCTTCTCGGCTTCTCTGACTAAATCTCTCAAAGTCATATCTTGTAATCCATCTAAGCATTTTAACTTTCTTTTAATATCCGTGGCAGCTTGCCCAATAAAGGCCATTGTGACAGATGACTTTTGATCCTCTGCCTGAGGATTGAAAGGAGTATATCTTCTATATGCCTCCATAATTCTCTCTAGAAACATAGAGAGAGGTTCTTCAGGCCCTTGAATAATCTCTCTTACCTTGGCCTAATTAGTTGGTCGCCTAGCGGCCGCACGGAAACCCACTATTAGAGCCCGGTGATAAGTGAACAGATGCTCCCTACCTTCAAAGATTTGGGGGCCACAGTTGGGTTGGTTCAAAGGAAAGCTGGCTTTGATTATCTTGGGAAGTTGTGTCAGTCACGCATCTGGTCAGAGGATATTTTTTTCCAGCTTCCAGGAGTATTCTATTTTGATCCCCTGTCATGAAGACAGTCCCTATGAGTTGTTGGCAGTCATCTCAAGTAGGCTAGTGTGAAAACATCAATGACTCAACCAGACCTGTGTGCCAGGTGGGGTGCTCAGAAAAAGGGGGATTGTTATATTTCCAATTATGTACGTCTGAAGAGGAGAATGGCCAAAACTGGTAGGCTTGCATTTTTTCCCCCATGGCCGTCGTCAATCTTTGGCCCGTAGGGATGGAGGGGGAGCATCATGGGAGTTCCCGTGTTTTCAACTATTCACTGCTGGCGAGTTCCTATAGCCGGGCCAGCTTCCTCAAGGGAAGGAAGGGCTGTGTGTGCCACTGGGGAGCTATCTGGAGGGTGCTGTGCTCCTCCAATTGCAGAGAGGCTGAGTCAGCAGCAGGGGAATCACTTAGAGGGTGTTGGGGATTGGGGGAAGAGGGCAGGGGATAAGGAGGGGGAGGAGAATCCAGTAGAGTCAAATCTTGTGACTCAGGGAGAACAGAGGGTGGAGAAGGAAGAAGAGCAGAGGGTTTGAGAGATCATGGGGGAAGGAGTAGGAGCAGGGGCAGCGGTAAGGAAATGCTTCACCCATGGAGGAGGAGATTTGCAGAGGTCCTGCAAAGTTAAGATATATGGCGGAATGATCCAGATGGCTATGTGGCCCTGGCTAAAAGACAATATCTCTAACTTTTTAAATTAGTGGGAAGTAGAAAGATCCTTCTAGAGGCCATCCGACTCGAAAGGTGGGTCATTTTGAGGCACAGAGCGTCTTCCAGGTCCAGTGTTTTACTAAATAAAAAAGATTCTGAGCCCTTATGTGGACTTTGGGCCAGTGATCAATGGTCAGGGACAGAGGCATTGAAGTGCTCTGTCCCATAATGAAAGATACACAAATAGTGAAAGCCACGACACATGGGGTCTCACATTTGCCGCTGCTGGATTTCAGTGGAACCTCCATATGAAAAGGTCGGGCAAGCCTTGGAGGAAGAGACCACAAAGAGATTGTCACATGCAACAGCAAAGGGTTTATTGGGGGTCCAGCATGCTGGGGCTCAGAGCTCAATTGAAAAGAGATGAGAGCCCTGAGAACACCTTAAGCAGAGTTTATATAATTTTCTTGGAGAGGGCAGGGAGGAAAGTTTATTGATGGGTCCGGGTGAGTGGGCAGTGTGCGTGCACACGGGTGAGGGAGTACATTCTGCAGTTTGGCAGTTAGGGAGAGCACATTCTGGGAACAAGAGTAGCAAAGAGTTCTCAAGATTTCAAAAGTGTTTTGTTAAGCATACAGAGAAACAGGAAGTGACAAGTACCTATTTTATTAACCTTTCACTACCGACTATCCCTTTTTGACTGGATGTTCTCTTCTACATTCAATCATCCAAGGTACAAGGTCCTAGGCCATTGAATATTGATTAATCTGACACATCTGTGCAGAACCTAATTCAAAGCTAAGTATCCCAATCAAGGGCCCAATTCTCTTCTGGGCTTCAAAACTTACCTAGATTTCTGTTTTCATACATGTATTTCACCTATATATTCTCATACATATCACAGGTTCCCAATACCATTATTCATCCAGCAGAATGATTCCTAACCCAAATCGAAAATGTTATTAACACTAACCGTACACTTTCCCCTCAATCTAACATTACAGAGAGGAGGGACAGAGTTAGTCTTACAATACAGGAATGTAGTGGATCTTCCACCTGCTGAGAACCTCAAAGGTCCATGCAGAAATGTCCTCTGGAGAAGACGTAGGCAGCTATGAAGGACCTGGGAGAGTAAAAGTCATCTTACATGACAAACAACCTGGCCAGGATGAAGGGTTGTGTCCAAATCAGCCTCTCTCGTCCTAATGTAGAGAAGATGGACCAAACCAGGCCTCTGTGGAGAGCTGTTCCCAGGTTCCTATGGTTGATATACCAATCTAACTTGTGAAAGTGTCACAGGAAGTTGGGGCAGCCACCATCTCATGTGACCCTTGGAAGCAACTGTTAGGACAAAGTGGTTGCCAAGCCAGTGAACTCATTCAGTTCCTGAAGGAAGTGACCTCACCTCACTTCCGTGGTGATGGAACTCTCTGAACATGGGATCCAGGAAGCCAGGCATCCAAGCCAGTCTCAGTCACAGTCCCTGTGGGCTCACTTGTTTGGATTTACCAAGGACAGGGTCAATCTTTCTTGGTACCTACTGATGTGAGAATGGCCAAATACCAGAAAAGCTCTGAAGAGGGGCCATTCCTGAGAAAGCAGGTAGTGGCTCACCACTAGCTCCTGACAACTTCACAGAGTTGACCAAGGAGACCAGATCTGATAAAGGACAGGCCATTTTGGGAGAACATAGTATGGTCCAGAAGTCAGAGGACACTCTGGATAGTCACAGACCTACTTGAGGGAAGCAGGTGCCTTTTTGGGTGTTGGTGTGGGTTTGTGGTTTTGTCTCATGTTCTGAGAATAGGTAGGAAAGACGGTTTTGTGGTTTGGAGTGAAATGTTTCTACTAAGTCGTTTCACAGGGCGTGTGTTTCTATGTCTGTGTATCTCACTGTGTCCGTGGTTGTAGACATTAGAAAAAAAGAATGCATCAATGGATGTGTCCTGTCTATTAGAAAGCTTCTGAGCATTCATCCTGCCCAATTAATGAATGGACCAGGGCTTGCATAATCAATGGGTAACACCTGCTATCTTCCTAAGTTCCAGTTTTCTTCCTGAATTCTGGCCACTCTTCAGAATAGGCTCATGGTTTTGTGTCCAAGATATGTACCACCACCAAGCTCTGTCACATGGCCATATACTGGATAGCTGAAGGGAATGGCGAGCATCTCAGAAAACTCAGATATCAGTGTGACTACTAACATCTCAGTGGAGAAACCATGGTTGGGCCTTTTGCTTAACAATTGTTCTTTTCCCCTGAGTCAGGAAGGACTTTGCCTCAGGCCAACCCGTTTGTGAAGCCTGAAGAAAACCGTTTTCAAATGGAAATGAATGGGCATCACCTGTGTCTCTTTGCTTAATTGCTTTGGAAAGGGATGTGTCTGAATCAGGCTCTTGGCCCAGTGTGAGGCTGTGGCTTAGATTGTCAGCACCTGATGGATGTAAAGAAAGATCCCATGTATGCATCCAACACCAAAATGGCCAAAAGAGCAGTCATTGTGGGTGAATTCTCTTGTCTTTCTCTGTAAGTTTCCTGACCTCCATCAAGTGAGAATAAGGATCCTTTGGGTCTAATGAGTTCTTTAAAGCCCTGCAGAGGCTACCCCATTGGTGCTTGGGTTTTATCATGACTCCAATACACATAAATAATCTAAATCCCACAGTCAGTAGGCCTCAAATTGGAGAAGTGGAGCAGTATTAAATGCAGGCCTATTGGATCACTCCTGTTTCACAGGAAGGGTGTCCAGGCCACTCAAACTTTAGGCAAACGAAGGGCAAGGGAGCTTATTTTGGATACTGTCTTGTACTGTGCTCCTCATGGAAACCTCTAGCAAGAGGTTATGTTCAGTGTCTATATGAAATAAAATGAGCGCCATGTGGGATTTTTTTTGGTTTCAATTGTTTTCATTTGTGTGGCGGTTGGAAGAGGTGACTGGGTCCACCTGGGCTTGAACAGTGGCGTGATTCCCCTTAGAGAGTGAGTTCTGAAACTGACCTCAGAGAAGTATTGCCATGACTTGTGTTGGGATTTTAGGAGGACACGCATGAGAGTTGCCCATGGAAACTGAGATATAGGCCCAGGGTACCTTTACACAGAGCACTGGGAATCTCAGCCAGGACATCACATGATTTTATTCTTAAAGGCATGTCAGCCATAGTTGAGAATCAAAACAAACATGGACCTCACATTGTAGACCTTAATGAGCCTGGCTTCATGTGACCTTTTGGCCACTCTTTGGAAAGTCTTGCCTGTGAGAGTTCTCGATAGCGTTCATTGAAATGAGCATCCTCACCATTTAATGGTTCCCGAATGAATTAAAACCCACAGTGCCTCCAACTTCATCCTTGAAAAATGCCTAGATAAATACCATGAAATTTTTGAATTTCCCATGACCTGGTCGCACTGGGAACATTTGGATGTCCTACATCATTCATGAATCTATCAGGCAGTGCCTTGATTGACTGGGATTCATAAAAATGGTGTAGAACAGACATACCAGTAAGTTGGAGCCTACTGAGTGGTGGGCCTAGAGCAGAGGTGGGAAGGTGTATGATAAAACATCTTTGTGAGGCCATGTCAATCTGCCATTAGCTTCCAAATTGCTTGTGACTGACATGGTGCAGCCAGCAGAATGTTCAATGAAATGGCATATTGTTATATGGAGAGGTTTCAGGGCAATGTTCAGAACCAGGTTTCTATGGACAAGGGGGCAAGCTATGAGGGATAGAAGCCTGCTTGGTGCATTCTCCTGAGAACCCTGACCCACCGCACAAGACAGAACTCCCTCCACCACTGTGTCCCATTTGAACTCCTTGTATATCATGAAGCAAATACCAAAGTCCCAGTGCAGCAGCAAGAAACACCATGAAAATTGGAGGATGACCAAATGGCTTCACAGTCCCCCAGGGAGACACTTAGCCCACAATGGCCACAGTTTACCTACAATGAGAGAATTCAGCACTGCTACCTCATGTACATTGGAAAATAAGAATCCATGTCCTCCAGGTCACATAGATGCAGACCCAGCTTTGATGGTCTCACTAGAAAGAAATGAAAAGCTCCTGAAAACAATATATATTTCAAGTGCCCAACCACACAGGCAGTTTCCCAAGAAGTCTTTAGGGCACCAGAGCTCCACATTTGAGAAATGTTTACTGTGTCCCTTACTTTGGAAAACTCTTCTAACACCTCCAAGGTTGTGAACTCCTGAGCATATTCCATTCCAGATATGTATTCACAGATTTTCTAACTCTTCTTCTCTAATTCTGTATTACTTGGGGCGGAGTTAATTACAATAAATTTTTCTGGAAGAGAATAAGAAGATTTTTGTGTAGCACATATTTGCATACACATTGTGTTCATTTTCCATTTTTCCATTCGAAATACTGATTCCCTGACACTAACCCATAGCTTGCTAGACTCTGACTACTAATCCTAATGTGATGGAGAAAAATAACTCAAACAGAATAGAAATACAAGCAGTTCAGAGGAGGGGTGGTGTATAGTTGGGCTTGCCTTTTGCAATATATAGGTTTGGAGTTATAAATCTAGTCAATTTTTAATTGAAGTAGTTCTCCGTGTGTTTTTAAAGTTAACAAATATGTGAATTCCTGTCTCCCTTTCTCTGTAGCCTATTAAGCACATGTATTTGTATATGCACATATTGAATCCTACCTGGTATCACACGTACATACATGTGAGGTGGCCAACTTGACAGATACAAATTGTGGAACAGAAAATTCAACCTATGGGGGAGCTTCCTAGTTGAACAACATTATATATAAATCCATGTTCAGTAAAATAAATATTTTTGGATATGTGGATCATATAAATTTCACGATGAATTTTGATTGGCATATATATTGCTACTTTTTAATTGCTCTGTGTGGGTTTTGTGTGTGTGTGTGTGTATATATATATATATATATATATATATATATATATATATATATATATATATATTCTCCAGATTTTTCAAAATGTAAAATATATGTGTCTTATTATACACTCCTAAATTCATTAATGTTCATATATTTGGATTTCTAATCAACTTTTCACAAGATTATTCTCAGAAATATTCATCCACCTGAACTACATATCTGTTTCCTAGTACTGAAAACTAAATTCAGTGAATGGTATATACAAATGCTAATATTTCTACAGTAACTTACCCAGTTTAACATCGGTGCAAGTGGATTCCTATGTTCCATGATGTCTATTTTGACGTTCATTTTTATTCAACACTGGTATATTAGTTTTCTTCATTTTATGCACATCATACGATATATATTTCTTCCACAATTTAGCAAATTTATAGGCATTTGTTTCACTTTCAATCACTTCCTGCTTCAGAACACATGTATTCCTCCAGCTTTCTTGACTGGTTTTTTCATGAGACTTCTTTCTGAACACATTGTTTTCGATTTCCATAATCACTTTTGGGGCAAACTCACACACCCATCATGATAAACCATAACTCTATTATTACCATTAGATGTATAACTGTTTGGAATGAATGATTGTATATCAACATAAAATTTCTTATGTATTTTCAGATATCAATTCAATCCAATATTAAAAGTGGAACCTGTTATATTATTTATTCACAGTATGGTCTATTAAGGCATCATCTCTATATTCATAGACCCAGGGTCTATGTATTTGTATCCCCAATACTAATTTATAAGTCTTTAAAATATTGCTTTCAGAAATGGTGGAAAAAATACTCTAGTCACCTGATATACATATACATTTCATCACAGTAATATTCCTGACACAAAATGCAAGGGTCACATTTATGACTGTACCAAAGCCTAAATTGAATGTGAGCATGTATTACTAACAACATCCATGTCCTGGTTCCCTAATGCTCTGAAATATTATTCCTATTGGTGACTACATATCTGTTTCTTCCTAAGATTATATATTCAAACTCAACCCTGTTAATAATGTCTTATCCTACCAGTCACTTTGTACTTTGCCTGATTTCCTAATGTCTCCATTGATATCTGCTTTCAAATACCTTTTCTCCAGTTCATCATTGGGAATGACCCTTCAAATGTGCTGACATTTACATTTACTCTCTCACCAAAACCTTATTGCTAAAGAACTTTTGGTCCAACTCCTAGACTCACTCAAATGGGTTCTTCAAAGCCCTGCAGAGGGAAGCCCAGAGATTCTTGGGTTTTCTCATGACTCCAATTCACATAAAGTATCTAAACCCCACAGTCAGTAGGCCTCAAATTCGAGAAGCAGAGCAGCATTAATGGCAGGCCTATTTGATCACTCCTGGTTCACAGGAAGGGTGCCCAGGCCACCCTGACTTTAGGCAAATGAGGGGGAAGGGAGCTTATTTTGGACACTGTCTTGGACTGTGTCCCTCATGGAAACCTCTAGCAAGGGATTTTGATGAGTGTCTACATGGAAGAAAATGAGGGCCATGTGGGAGTGTTTTGTTTTTAATTGTGGTCACTTGTGTGGCGGTTGGAAGAGATGAATGGGTCCACCTGGGCTTGAACTCTGGTGTGATTCCCCTTAGAAACAGAGTTTTGGAAATGACCTTAGAGATGTATTGCTATGAATTGTGTTGGGATTTTCGGAGGCCAGGCATGAGAGTCGCCCATGCATGACAATACGCCTCAAATTGGAGAAGCAGAACTTAATGTCCAAATCCTTTACTCACCCTTCTTTTTAATCCTACCATCTATCTTCCTAATCCCAGATAAATACCATGATATATTTGAAATTCCTATGACCAGGTGGCACTGGAGAATCTTTGGATGTCCTGTTTCTGATCATGAGTGTACCAGACAGTGGCTTAATTGACTTGGTTTTATGAAAATGGTGTAGAACAGAGATGCCAGTAAGTTGGAGCCCGCTGAGTAGTGGGCCTAGAGCAGTGGTGTGCAGATGTGTGATAAAATATCTGTGGTGGGGTCATGTGGATCTTCCATTGCCTTCCAAATGGCTTGTGACTGAAATAGTGTAGCCAGCAGACCCTTATATGTAAAGGCATCTCGTTATATGGAGAGGTTTAACGTCAATTTTAAGAAAAAGGTTGCTAAGGTCAAGGGGACAAGCTATGTTGGATAGAAGACTTGTTGGTGCATTCTCCTGGAGAACCTGACCCACCACACATGACAGAACTCACTCTAGCATTTTGTCCCAGTTGAACTCATTGTATTTCGTTAAGTAAATACCATACTCCCAGTGCAGCAGCAAGAAACACCACAAAAAGTGGAGGATGACCAAATGGCTTCACAGTCCACATGGGGAGACACTTAGACCCGAGTGGCCACAGTTTACCTACAAAGAGAGAATTCAGCACTGCTCCCTTATGTTCATTAAAAAAAAAGAAAGCATGTTCTCCAGGTCACATAGATGCAGACCCATCTTTGATGGTCTCACTTCAAATGAAGCAAAAGCTCCTGACAACAACATATATTTCAAGTGCCCGAACTCAGAGACAGTTTCTCAAGAAGTTTTTAGGCCAGCAGAGCTCCATGTTTGTGGAGTGTTTACCCTGACCCTAACTTTTGGAAACTCCTCTACCACCTCCAAGGTTGTGAACTCCTGATTATGTTCCATTCCATATATGTATTCACAGATTTTCTAACTCTTCTCCTCTAATTGTGTCTTATTTGGGGTGAAGGTAATGGCAATTCATTGTTCTGGATGAGAGTGGGAATATTTTTGTGTGGCACATATTTGCATACACATTGGATTCATTTTCTTGTTTTCCAATCAAAATACTGAAACCATGACACTAACCCATACCCTACTAGACTCTGACTACTAATCCTAATATGATGGAGGAAAAATAACGAAAACAAAATAGAAATACATGCAGTTCAGTGGAGGCATGGTGTATATTTGGACTTGCCTTTTACATGATAAAGGGTAGGTGTTATAAATCTAGTCAATTTTTGGTTAAAATAATTCTCCATGTGTTTTTAAAATTAACTAATATGTGAATTTCTGTATCCCTTTCTCTATAGACTATTCAGCACATGTATATTTATATGCACATATAGAATCCTACCTGGTATCACAGGTTAATTTTTTTGTGTTGTCTGACTTGGAAGATACAAATTGTGAGAAGAGATCCCTCCTCCTAAACGCTGTTGAAACTGAAAATTCAACCTATGGGTGAGCTTCCTAATAGAAAAACATTATACAAAAATCCATGTTCAGTAAAATAATTATTTTTGCATATGTGAATTATATATATTTAATGATGAATTTCGATTAGCATATGTATTGCTACTTTTTATAGTCTGTGTGTATGTTTTGTCTATATATATATATATATATATATATATATATATATATATATATATAAACATACTCTCCAGATTTTTCAAAATATGAAATATATGTGTCTTATATATACTCCCTAAATTTATTCATGTTGATGTATTTAGATTTATAATCGATTTTTCACAAGATTATTCTCAGAATTATTCATCAACTTGAAATATATATTTGTTTCCTAGTACTGAAAACTGACTTCAGTGAAAGCTGCACACAAATCCTAATATTTCTAGAGTAACTGACCCAGTTTAATATCAATGCAAGTAGACTCCTATGGGACATGACATATAATTTGACATTCATTTTTATTCAACAATGGTACATTACTATTTCTGCAGTTTATGCACATCGTAGGATATATATTTTATCCACAAGTTCACAAATTTTTAGACATTTGTTTCAATGTCAATCACTTCCTGCTTCAGAACACAAGTATTCCTCCATGTTTCTTGACTGGTCTTTTCATGAGACTTCTTTCCAAAAATATTATATTTGATTTCCATAATCAGTTTGAAGCAAAACTCACACACACTTCAGGATAAACCACAACCCTAATATTACCATTAGATGTATTACAGCTTGAAATGAATGTATGTATATCAATATAAGATTTCCTGAATATTTTTAGATATCAATTTAATCCATTATTTAAAGTTGGAACAAGTAATATTATTTATTCACACTACGCTCTATTCATGCATTATCTCTAAATTCATAGACACAGGGTACATCTATTTTTACCCACAATACTAATTTATACATCTTCAAAATATGGCTCCAAGAAATGGTGGAAGAAATACTCATGTTACCTGATCCACATATACATTTTATCACAGTAATATTCTGGTCAGAAAATGCAAACATCACACTTATGATTGTACCAAAGTCTAAATGGAAAATGAACATGGATTACTAAAAACATCCATGTCCAGGCTGCCTAATGCTCCCACTTGTCAATCATTTTGGGGACTACATATTTGTTTTTTCCTAAGATTATATATTGAAACTCAATCATATTGAAAATGTCTAATCCAATCACTCACTTTACACTTTGCATGATTTCCTAATGTCTCTATGGATATCTGCTTTCCTACATATTTTCCCCAGTTCATCATTGTGACTGATTCTTCACACGTTCTGACATTCATATTCACTCTCTACCCGAAACCCTATTGCTAAAGAATTTTTGGTCCAAAACTTATACTCACTCTTCTTTTTAAACTTACAAACTGTCTTCCTAATACTACCAACTATCCCTTTTATCCTGGATGTTCTCTTCGACATTCAATCATGCAAGGTAAAAGGTCCTATAACATTGTATATAGATTTATCTGAGACATCTGTGCAGAACATAATTCAAAGCTAAGTATCCCAATGAAGGTCCCAATGTCCTTCTGGGCTTCAAATCATACCTAGATTTCTGTTTCCATACTTATATTTTACCTATATATTCTTGTAAATATCGCAGGTTCCCAATACCATTATTCATCCAACAGAATGACTCCTCACCAAAATCGAACCTGTTATTAACCCTAACCATACACTGTTCCCTCAATCTACCTTTACAGAAGAGCAGGGACAGAGTTTGTCTTACAATACAGGAATGTAGGGGATCTTCCACCTGCTTAGAAACTCAATGGTCCAAGCAGAAATGATCCCTGGAGAAGTATTAGGCAGCTATGTAGGACCTGAGAGAGCAAAAGTCATCTTCCATGGCAAACAACCTTGTCAGGATGAAGGGTTGTGTCTGAATCAGCCTCTCTATTCTTAATGGAGAGAATATAGACCAAACCAGGACAATGTGGAGAGCTGTTTCTTGTTCCATATGGTTGATATACCATTCTAACTAGTGAAAGTGTCAGAGGAAGTAGGGTATCCTCCATCTCATGGGACCCTTGGAAGCAACTGTTATAACAAAGTGGTTGCCAAGGCAGTGAACTCATTAAATTCTTGAAATAAGTGACCTACCTCACTTCCTTGGTGATGGAACTCTCTGAATTTGGGATCCAGGAAGCCAGGCACACAGAGCCAGTCCCAGTCTCAGTCCCAGTAGGCTCACATGTTTGGATTTACCAAGGACAGAGTCTGTCTTTTTTGGTACCTACTGATGTGAGGATGGCCAAATGCGAGGAGAGTTCTGAAGACGGGCCTTCCCTGAGAAAGCATGTAGTGGTCAGAACAGGCTCCTGACAACTTCACAGTGTTTGACAAGGAGACCAGATCTAAGACAAGACAGGCCTTTTCGGGGGAACATAAAATGGCCCACCAGTCAAAGGACACTCTGGATAGTCACAGACTTACTTGGGGGAAGGAGGTGCCTTTTTGAGTGTGTGTGTGAGTTTGTGGTTTTGTCTCATGTTCTGAGAATAGGTAGGAAAGGCGGTGTGTTTGGTTTGGAGTGGACTATTTCTAGAAAGAACTTTGACAAGGCAAGTGTTTCTGTGTCTGTGTCTCCCACTGTGTCCATGGTTGTAGACATTAGAAAAGAGAATGCATCAATGGATGTGTCCTGTCTAGTAGAAAGCTTCCCAGCATTCATCCTGTCCATTTTAGTAATGGACTGCAGGTTGCCTTATCGATGGGCAACACCTACTATCTTACTAAGTTTCTGTTTTCTTCCTGAATTTTGGCCACTCTCCAGAATAGGCTCATGGTTTTGTGTCCAAAATATGTACCACCTCCAAACTCTGTGACATGGCTATGTTCTGGATAGCTGGAGGGAATTGGAGGATCTCAGAAAACTCAGATATCAGTGTGACCAGAAAAGTCTCAGTGGAGAAACCCTGTTTTGGGCCTTTTTCTAACCTATTGATCTTTTGCCCTGAATGTCAGGAAGGTCTTTGCCTCAGGCCACCCCTTTGTGAAGCCTGAAGGAAACAGTTTTCAAATGGAAATGAATGGGCATCACCTGTGGCTCTTTGCTTAATTGCTTTGGAAAGCCATGTGTCTGAATCAGCCTCTTGGCCCTGTGAGAGGCTATGGCTTAGATTTTCAGCGCCTGATGGATCTAAAGAAACATCCAATGTGTGCATCCAAAACCAAAATGGCAAAAACATAAGTCATTGTGGATGATGTCTCTTGCCTTCCTCTGTTAGGTTCCTGACCTTCTTCAAGGGAGTATAGGGATTTTTTGGGTCAAATGAGTTCTTCCAAGCTCTTCAGAGGAGCTTGGGTTTAATCATGAATCCAAATCACATAAGGAATTTATACCTGACAGTCAGTAGGCCTCTAATTGGAGAAGTAGAGCAGTATTAGCGGCAGACCTATGTGATCAATCCTAGTTCACAGGAAGGGTGTCCAGGCCACCCTGAGTTTAGGCAAATGAGGGGCAAGGAAGCTTATTTTGGACACTCTCTTGAGCTGCGCCATTCAAGGAATCCTCCAGCCAGAGGTTATGATGAGTGACTCTATGGAAGAAGATGAGGGCCATGTGGGATTGTTTTGGTTTTAATTGTGGTCATTTATGTGGTGGTTGGAAAAGATGACTGGGTGCACCTAGCCTTGAACACTGGTGTGATTCTCCTCAGAGACTGAGTTCTGTAACTGACCTCAGAGTAGTAATTGCTTTGAAAATGGTTGTGTCTTAATTAGCCTCTTGGCCCTGTGTGAGGCTGTGACTTAGATTATCAGCACCAGATGTATCGAAAGAAAGATCCCATGTGTGCATCCAAAACCAAAATGGCCAAAAGAGCAGTCATTGTGGATTAAGTCTCTTGCCTTTCTCTGTAAGGTTCTGAAAGAATAAAAGAAATTGAAATTGAAATTGAAATGTAAAGAACTAGGTTTGTAAACTTTCCAAGCTGCACTTTCCTGTGGCAGTTTAGACAATTCCCGGATCTGCCCATTAGATGTGTGTTGAAATCTTCCCTGACTACCTAGTTACTCAACAACCCTTTCCCAGAATCCCTGCAGCTCAGCAAGTATACATCTCAGGTATTCAACCAATCAGTTTAAATGTATACCCCTTCTTAGGGCTGACCAATCACCCCCTGCCCGAATTGTTCCCGCAAATGAAAGTGCTAATCATGCTTTAGAGTTGTTATTTGATTTTCCCATGGTATATGATGAATTGCTAAAGGAGGCTATGATGTATGTAAAGTCCCTGCCCTCTCTAAGGAATGTATATAAACTCTGCTCAAGTTGTTCTCAGGGCTCTTTGTTCTTTGCTCCTCTAAAGTGAGCTCTGAGCCCCAGCATGCTGGACCCCCAATAAAATCTTTGCTGTTGCATGAGAAAGCCTCTTGGTGGTCTTTTTCTCTGACGTTCGCCCCACCTATTCATCTGGAGGCCCCAGGTGAGATATCCGGCAGCGGCGGACGAAAGACCCCAATGGACTCCTCTCGGGGTAAGTAAGGCACCTCTTTCTGGTTTTGGGTTTCAGGTTATGGATTGGCAAAGTGGCTGTCAGTGAAGAGCATTAGCTTTCTCTGATGGTATCTGACAGATGTGTCACAGAGCTACAGGCCACGTTCCTGGGGGACACTCCAGAGGACTAGAGAAATCAAGGAATACTAATTTCCTCAACTCGTTTATATTTTGCTTCAGGATTCGGTTCGCCAGCCCATCAGGTTTTGCCGGCTACTCAGTTTTGGTCATTGTTCTGAACTCATGTTGAGTTTACGGGCTGTCTTTATTATCTAACCCATTAGGTTTTGGCAGTTACTCAGTTCTAATCTTTGTCTTGGACTCATGTTAAACGTTTACTGTTTGTCTTTGTCTGTGTTGCGTTTGTGTCTTCACTGTCCCTGTTTGAGTAACTCTCATTATGGGACAAAGCACTTCCAATTCTCTGTCCCTGACACTTGATCATTGGACTGATGTCCGCTCAAGGGCCCAGAATCTTTCTTTTTCAGTAAAATGCCGTACCTGGCAGATTCTCTGTGCTTCAGAATGGCCCATTCTTGGAGTCAGGTGGCCCCCCAGAAGGATCCTTCTACTTCCCTCTAATCCGAAAAGTCAGAGATATTGTCTTTCAGCCGGGGCCACGTGGCCACCCAGATCAACAGCCATATACCCCTTCCCCCAGCATCCTATCATTCAAACCTTCCACTACTCCCCCTCTTCCTTCCATTCTCCCTGAGTCACAAGACTGGACACTCCTCCCCCTCCTTATCCTCTACCCTCGCTCTCCAACCCCCAACACGTTCCAGATGATATTCTCACCGCTGACTCAGCCTCTCCACCGCTAGAGGCAATTGGGCCAGACCCAAGCACTCCAGGGGACTTCTCTGCAGCAGCAGCAACCCCTCCTCCCCTGGAGGAAGCTGGGCCACCTAAAGGAACCCGCCGGTGACGGATAATAGAAAACTCGGAAGCCCCTATGATGCTTCCTCTCCATCCCTACGGGCCAATGAACCGATCCAACTGGCACCCAAACACCTTTAAATGTAGGTAGCATCTGTCCACTTATCGCCAGATTCTAATAGCGGGTCTCCGAGTGGCCGCCAGAGGGCCGACTAATTTGGCCAAGGTAAGAGAGATTATCCAAGGGCCTAATGAGTCTCCCTCTATGTTTCTGGAGAGAATTATGGAAGCATATAGGAAATATACTCCTTTTGATCCTCAGGCAGAGGATGAACAAGCCTCTGTTGCAATGGCCTTTATCGAGCAGGCTGCCCTAGATATTAAGAGAAAGTTACAACGTCTAGATGTATTACAAGATAAGACCTTGAGAGATTTAGTAAGAGATGCTGAGAAAGTATAATATAAGAGAGAAACTGAGGAGGAAAGGTAACAGAGGAGAGAGACGGAAAGGGAACAAAAGGAGGATGAAAGGAGCAAAAGGCAGACTAAAGCATTGACTAAGGTTCTGGTCAGAGCACCAAATATGCCAGAAGTTAAAAAGCAGGGAGACAGAAAGGGATACCTGGGCCCCCGCCAATGGCTGCCCCTGGCCTCAGATCAGTGTGCCTACTGTAAAGAAAACAGGACACTAGGCCAAAGAGTGCCCCCGAAAGAAGCAGAGATGCCAGTCTGCCGTGCTGACTCTAGAAGAGGACTAGGAAAGTCGGGGCTCGGATCCCCTCTCCGAGCTCAGGGTAACATTTAAAGTGGAGGGGACCCCAGTGAACTTTGAAGTGGATACAGGAGCAGTATAATCAAACTTTAAGACCCCACTGGGCCCCCTATCAAATAAATGGTCCCCTGTTAAAGGTACTAATGGCAGTAGATATTGGGCTGGGACAACTAAGAGGACTATGGACCTAGGAAATGGAAAAGTCCACCACGCTTTCCAAGTAATCCAAGAATGCCCAGCCCCATTGATGGGCTGGGATCTGCTTACCCAACTCTGGGCTAGAATAACCTTTAACCCTGATGGTCCCCAAGTGGAGTTTCTAAAGCCTTCAGTAAAAACTCCCATAGTCATGGCTTTGACAACATCCGTAGAAGATGAACATCAACACTTCACGCCTCCTAGGACTGATCAAACAGGCAAACTACCCCAGAAATGGATAAAAGATTATCCTAATGCCTGGGCAGAAACTGCTGGGTTAGGTCTAGCCATATAACAACCTCCAATAGTAGTAGAATTAAAAGCCTCTATCTCTCCAATCAGTGTTAAACAATATCCTCTAATCAAAGAAGCTAAGGATGGGATAAGGGCCCATATTCAGAAATACCTGGCTCATGGGGTCTTAAGGCCCTGTCATTTGTCCTAGAATATCCCCCTGCTACCAGTAAGAAAGCCAGGAACTGGGGACTACCGGACGCTTCAATACCTAAGAGAGATCAACAACAGAGTGCAGGACATTCACCCCACTGTACCGAATCCATATAATTTGCTTAGCGCTCTGAATCTGGAGCAGGAATGGTACACTGTGCTAGACTTAAAAGATGCTCACTTTTGCTTGCCCGTACATAAGGACAGTCAGTTGCTGTTTGCTTTTGAGTGGATAGACCCCGAAAAAGGAACATCTGTCCAACTAACCTGGACTAGACTCCCACAGGGGTTCAAAAACTCTCCCACTCTCTTTGATGAACCCCTCCACAAGGACTTCAATGACTTCAAAACTGCACACCCCGATGTCACCATACTCCAATATGTGGATGGTCTGCTACTGGCAGCCGACACCAAAGAGAACTATGAGTCTGGGACCCAAGCATTATTTTCCAAGCTTGCTCGGCTTGGATATAGGGCTTCTGCCAAAAAGGCCCAAATTTGTCAGCAAGAAGTAATCTTCCTGGGTTATTCTCTTAGGGGTGGCAAAGGATGGCTCACTGAGCCCACAAAACGAAACTTTGTGCAGATACTGCCCCCATCTAATAAGAGACAACTCAGGGAGTTTCTTGGGACTGCCGGCTTTTGCAGGTTATGGATTCCTGGGTTCGAGTCTCTGGCTGCCCCTTTATACCCGCTCATAAAGGGGGATGCCCACTTCCAATGGACCCCTGAGCACCAACAAGCTTTTGATAATGTAAGAAAAAAGGTGCTGCTATCTGCTCCGGCCTTAGCACTCCCAGATATAGAAAAACCCTTCAGTCTCTACATCGAGGAAAAGAAAGGAATAGCACGGGTTGTGCTCACTGAGACTTTGGGACCTTGGAAAAGGCCGGTAGAATACTTATCAAATAAACTGGACCCAGTGTCTAGTGGGTCGCCCCATTGCTTAAGAGCTATAGCAGCGGCAGCCCTTCTAATAAAAGATGCTGATAAATTAACGTTGGGACAGAAGCTAACGATTATAGTCCCCCATGCCCTGGAGTGCATCATCTGTCAGCCTCCAGAGATGTGGCTATCAAACTCTAGAATAACCCACTACCAGAACCTCTTGCTTGACAAAGACAGAATCACGCTGGGACCCGCTGCTCCACTCAACCCGGCTACACTGCTGCCAGAAGAATCATCAAGACCCGTCGCTCATGAGTGTCAACACATACTGGCAGAGGAAACCAGTATACGACGAGACTTGAAGGATCAGCCACTGCCTTGCCCTGAAGTTGTATGGTTTATGGATGGCAGCAGCTTCCTCCAAGATGGTAAGCGGTGGGCTGGAGAATCAGTAGTTAGCAAAATTAATGTCATCTGTTCCTCTGGTCTCCCAGAACTGACATCAGCCCAGAAAGCAGAACTGATTGCCCTTACGAAAGTATTGGAACTAGCAACAGGCAAAAGGGCCACCATATACACTGATAGCCGCTATGCATTTGCCACTGCAAATGTGCACGGGGCTATTTACCAGCAAAGGGGGTTATTAACCTCCACCTGGAAAGAAATAAAGAACAAAGATGAGATCCTCCAACTTCTCTCAGCAGTGCAGGGCCGTAAGGAACTAGCTATAGTGCACTGCCCAGGGCACCAGAAGGGAAACGAACCCGTGGCGGTTGGAAAAAGAAGGGCAGATGAGGAAGCTTAATTGGCAGCCCTAAATGGAGTGACTGTGTTAACTTTTTCGACACCAGGGGGAACAACAATCAGGAGACTTGGTCGCACCGGAACATTCAGGCAACTTATCATCTGAGGAGACAGATACAGAACTCTGGGATCCTACAGAGCCAAGTTTACAATTTCAAAAAGCCCACATTTATGTCAAAGACGTACACCAGCTCATCCACTTACACTCAGAGAAGATATAGGCACTCTTAAAGGACCGGAGAAAGGACTTATTATTGACTGACTCACAGAGGAAAGAAATAGCTGAGCAGGTGACTAGAGCTTGTCAAGTCTGCCAAGTAGTTAATGCTTATCCATCCAAGCTTCCTGCAGGGAAGCGCTTACAAGGAACCAGACAAGGACAATTCTGGGAATTGAACTTTACTGAAATTAAGCCAGCAAGGTATGAACTTAAATATCTCCTAATCTTTGTAGATACTTTTTCAGGATGGGTCGAAGCCTTCCCCATGAAGAAAGAAACAGCTCAGATGGTAGTCACAAAGATCGTAGAAGACATTTTTCCAAGGTTCGGCCTGCCTAAGGTAATAGGGTCCGCTAATGGACCGGCATTCATGCCCCAGGAAAGTAAGGGATTTGCCAGGACCCTGGGGATTAATTGGAAGTTACATTGTGCTTATAGACCCTATTGCTCAGGACAGGTAGAAAGGATGAATAGAACCATCAAAGAGTACTTAACAAAATTAAGCTTGGATACTGGCATAAAAAATTGGACTATGCTCCAACCTTATGCACTGTTTTGTGAAAGAAATACCCCCTCCGCCTCTTTGTGTAACCTCACCTCTTATGAAATTCTCAATGGTGCCCTTCCTCCAGTAGGGGACCTAATCCCAACTATGAGACTTAATGATTCCTTTCACACCCCCTTGCTTGACAGATTTAAAGCCCTTTAACAAACCCAGCACCCAGCGATACCTGTGGAAACATTTGGCCTCTGCTTATCAGACTGGAGACGAGGGAACCCCACATTGATATCAAGTGGGAGGCTTCGTCTACGTGAGATGGCGTCAGGTGTCATCCCTGGAACTCCACTGGAAAGGACCATACCAGGTGCTGCTTATAACACCCACAGTGGTGAAAGTGGATGGGATCACTTCCTGGATCAATGCCTCCCATCTCATGCCTGAGCCCTGTACAGACTCTGGCTGGAAACTTCTACAGACTGGTATCCATCTCAAGTTGCGTGTCCGTCATGTGGGTAGGGCTATGGATTCTTCCCATGACCACCAGCAGCCCTAATCCCCATCAGCGTGCTCAGCAACAAGGGCAAGTAATGAATCCTAATGGGCAAGTAGTGTGATCTATTTCACAAACAGCCACCTTATGGACTTGGTGGCCATCTCTCCAACCGGACATTTGTCAGCTTGCCATAGGCTTCCCTGACTGGGATCTCCCTGACATAGAGGACCCCACACAGATCCCACTCAAACCCTAACCAGGGCAACCTAGACCACCTTAACCCATGAATTATGGATGTCATCTCCCCCAGCTCAGGTGTAAACTAGCCAGTCTTGACTATTATGTTTGCCCACCTGATTTCCAAAGTCATAAAACAGGCCCAAACCTGTGGAGGACCCAGTGACTTTTATTGTAGATCTTGGGGTTGTGAACAAACGAAAGCTGCATGGTGGAACCCAAACTCCCCAGAAAGGTATGATTCCGGTAGGATGAAATGACACCTGGATTGATCCCAAGAAATGTGCTGCTAGCCCAGTGGTGTCAAAAACTCGCTGTGGAAAGAATACTCTATGTTACCCCCTCAATATAACTTTCACTTCCAAAGGAAGGGGCTACCTCAGAAAAACCTGGCCTATGGGAAATACGTGGGGAATGCGATTCTATATTTATGGCCCAGGTGATGAATTTGGTCTCTGGTTCACCGTCTGGCTTAAAAAGAAAGAAAATCCCACAGCAATAGGACCCAATCCCCTCAAGCCAGGAATTAAGCCTCCTAAACCTTCCATGCCTAGATCTACCAGAACCCCTCTACCTTCTAATACTTCCTGGATTCCGTCTTTGCCTACTTCCCCAGTCCAGAGTACATCTGACTCCTCCCCCTGTGAACTAATTAAAGGAACCTTTATGGTACTGAACTCCACACAGTCAGAACTCCTTGTATTTCAGCCCAGGTCTTTGACAGCCCTGTAAATTATTGTGTAATGGTGCAGATACTCTCCAGGGTACTCTATCATAATGCCTAATCATTTGAAGGTCTACTAGGGGGACAAACAACCCGATATCAAGGGGAACCATTGTCCTTTACTCTAGCCATCCTATTGGGGATAGGAGCTGCTGCAGGAGTGGGTATGGGAACAGCTTCTATGATGCGTGGTTAACAACAAATGGCCCAATTAGAAACAGCAATAAATCAAGACTTGAAGACTTTAGAGACCTCCATCACAGCTTTGCAGGAATCCTTAACCTCTCTCTCTGAAGTTGTTTTACAGAACAGGTGAGGATTAGACCTCCTCTTGATGAGGGAGAGGGCCTCTGTGTTGCACTGAGAGAAGAATGTTGTTTTTATGCTGACCATATTGGAGTTGCAAAATAATTCATGAGTAAATTAAGAAAATACCTTGAAGAGCACCAGAGAGAATGGGAGATTCAACAAGGGTGCTTTGAGTCATGGTTAACCCAGTACCCCTGGTAACTACACTAATATCACACTTAGCTGGACCCCTGATCATCCTTATGGTGTTGCTAACTGTGGGACCTTGTTTGCTTAACCACATAGTTTCCTTTCTCCAGGCTCAGATTAGGCAGGTGAAACTCATGATAATCAGACAGAAATATGCTGCACTGGTAGGAATAGAATGTGAAACCCCACAATAATTTTGATTCATTACTTTTAAGATTAAAAGTAGTCAGAAAAAGGGGTTGGAAATGAAAGAATAAAAGAAATTGAAATTGAAACGTAAAGAACCAGGTTTTGTACATTTTCCAAGCTGCACTCAGAACCTGAAATTCCTGTGGCACTTAAGAAAATTGCCGGATCTTCCCATTAGATGTGTGTTGAAATCTTCCCTGACCACCTCGTTACTTAACCACCCCTTCCCAGAAACCATGCAGATCTGCACGTATACATCTCAGTGCTTCAACCAATCAGTTTAAATGTATACTCCTTCTCACGGCTGACCAATCACCCGCTGCCCAATCTGTTCCCGCCAATGAATGTGCTAATCATGTTTTAGAGTTATTATTTGATTTTGCCGCGGTATATGATGATTTTCTAAAGGAGGCTATGATGTATGTAAAGTCCCTGCCCTCTCTAAAGAATGTATATAAACTCTGCTCAAGTTGTTCTCGGGGCTCTTTGTTCTTTGCTCCTCTGAAGTGAGCTCTGAGCCTCAGCATGCTGGACCCCCAATAAACCCTTTGCTGTGGCATGAGACAGTCTCTTGGTGGTCTTTTCCTCCGAAGTTCGCCCGACCTTTTCAGTTCCTGACTTCCGTCGAGTGAGAATAGGGATCATTTGGGTCAAATGAGTTCTTCAAAGCCCTACAGTGGATAGCCCATAGGTGCTTGGGTTTTCTCATGACTCCAAATCACATAGAAAATCTACACCTGACAGTCATTAGGCCTCAAATTGGAGAAGCAGAGCAGTATTAAAGGCAGGCTTATTTGATCACTCCTGGTTCAAAGGAAGAGTGTTTAGGTCATCCTGACTTTTGGCAAATGAGGGGCAATGGAGCTTATTTTGGACACTGCCTTGGGCTGCACCCCTCATGGAAACTTCCAGCCAGAGGTTATGATGCGTGTCTGTGTAGAAGAAGATGAGGCCCAAGTGGGAGTGTTTTGATTTAAATTGTGGTCATATGTGTGGTAGCTGGAAGAGATTACTGGGTCCTCCTGGGCCTGAACTCTGGTGTGACTCCTTTTAGACACTGTGTCCTGGAACTGAGCTTAGTGAAGTATTGCCATGAGTTGTGTTGGGATTTGAGGAGGCCATGCATGAGAGTCGCCCTTGGAACCTGAGATGTAGGCCCAGGGTAGCTTTCCACAGAGCACTGGGAATCTCAGTCAGGATACCACAATATTTTATTCTGAAAGACGTGGCAGCCATATTTGAGATCAAAACACTCATGGATCTCAATTGTAGACCTCAATGAGCCTGGCTTCAGGTGACCTTTTGGACACTCTTTGGGAAGCCTTGCCTGTGAGAGTTCTCCAGAGTTTTCATTGAAATGATCATACTCACCATTTAATGGTTCCTGCATGAATTGAAATCCACTGTGCCTCCAACTTCATCCTTGATAAATGGCTAGATAAATAGTTTAAATTTTTGAAATTCCCATGAACAGGTGGCATACAGAACCTTTGGATGTCCTATTTCTGATCATGAGTGTACCAGACAGTGCCTTGATTGATTGGGTTTAATGAAAATGGTGTAGAACCGAGATGCCAGTAATTTGGAGCCTGATGAGTAGAGGGCCTAGAGCAGCGGTAGGCAGGTGTGTGATAAAACATCTGTGATGGGGCCATGTGGATCTACCTTTGGATTCCAAATGTCATGAGACGGACATGGTGCAGCCAGGAGACCATTATAAGTAAACACATCTTGTTATATGGAGAGGTTTTAGGGTAATTTACAGAATCAGGTTGCTATGGTCAAGGGAGCAAGCTATGTGGTATAGAGGCCGGTTTCATGAATGCTCATGTGTGAGCCACCACATGTGATAGAACTCCCTCCAGAACTGTGTCCCAGTTGAACTCCTTGTATTTCATGAAGCAAATACAAAACTCGCAGTGCAGCAGCAAGAAACACCAGGAAAAGTGGAGGATTACTAAATGGCTTCACAGTCCACACGGGCAGACACTTAGACCACTGTGTCCCAGTTGAACTCCATGTATTTCGTGAAGCATATACCAAAGTCGCAGTGCAGCAGCAAGAAACACAATGAAGAGTGGAAGAGGAACAAATGAATATACAGTTCACGCGGGGACACACTTAGCCCCAAGTGGCCATAGTATACCTACAAAGAGAGAATTCAGCACTGCTCTCTCATGTTCATTGGAATATTACAATTTATGTCCTCCAGGTCACATAGATGCTGACCCAGCTTTGATCGTCTCACTAGAAGGAAGCAAAAGCTCCTGAAAACAACAGATATTTCAAGTGCCCAAACTCAGAGGCAGTTTCTCAAGAAGTCTTTAGGCCAGCAGAGCTCTGTGATTGTGGAGTGCTTACCCTGTCCCTTACTTTTGAAAACTCCTCTACCACCTCCATGGTTGTGAACTCCTGATCAAATTCCATTTCAGATATGTATTCACATATTTTCTATCTCTTTTCCTCTAATTGTGTCTTACTTGGGGCGAAGGTAATGTCAAGGGATTGTTCTGGATGAGAGTGGGACGATTTTTCTGAAGCACATATTTGCATACACATTGGATTCATTTTCCTATTTTCCATTCAAAATACTGAATCACTGACATTAACACATACCCTACTAGACTCTGACTACTAATCCTAATATGTTGGAGAAAAATACCCCCAAAAGAATAGAACTACAAGCAGTTCAGAGGAGGCATGGTGGATAGTTGGGCTTGCCTTTTGAATTATATAGTGTAGGAGTTTTAAATCTTGTCAATTTTTTTTTGAAATAGTTCTCCATGTATTTTAAAAGTTAAGAAATATGTGAATTCCTGTCTCCCTTACTCTGAAGCCTATTCAGCACCTGTATTTTTATATGCACATTTAGAATCCTACCTGTTACCACACGTACGTTGTTGTGTGGTGGCTGAATTGGCAGATACAAATTGTGAAAAGGGATCACTCCTCCTAAACGCTGTTGGAACTGAAAATTCTACCTGTGGGTGAGCTTCCTAGTTGAACAACATTATACATAAATCGATGTTCAGTAAAATGAATTTATTTGGATCTGTGGATGATATATATTTCATGGTGATTTTAAATTGGCATATAGTGCTACTTTTTAATGTCTGTGAATGTTTGTGTGTGTGTGTGTGTATATATATATATATATATATATATATATATATATATATATATATATATATACACACTCTCCAGATTTTTCAAAATATGAAATATATGTGTATTATTTTACACATCCTAAATTTTTCATATTCATGAATGTGGATTTATAATCATCTTTTCACAAGATTATTCTCAGAAATATTCACATACCCTACTAGACTCTGACTACTAATCCTAATATGATGGAGAAAAGTAACGCAAACAGAATAGAAATACAAGCATTTCAGAGGAGGCATGTTGTATATTTGGACTTGCCTTTTGCATGATAAATGGTAGGTGTTATAAATCTGGTCAATTTTCAATTGAAATAGTTCTCCATGTGTTTTTAAAATTAACAAATATATGAATTCCTGTCCCTTTCTCTGTAGCCTATTCATCACATGTATTTTTATATGCAGTTATAGTATCCTACCTGGTATCACATGTAGATTTTTGTGAGTTGGCTGACTTGGTAGATACAAATTGTGAGAAGAGATCACTCATCCAAATCGTTGTTGGAACTGAAAATTCCACCTATAGGGGAGCTTCCTAGTAGAAAAACATTATACATAAACTCATGTTCAGTAAAATAAATATTTTTGCATCTTTAGATGATATATATTTATAGATGAATTTTGAGTGGCATACATATTGCTACTTTTTAATGTCTGTGTGTGTGTTTTGTGTAAATATATATATATATATATATATATATATATATATATATATATATATATATATATATATATACACTCTCCAGATTTTTGAAAATATGAAATATATGTGTCTTATTTACACTCGCTAAATTTATTCATGTTCATGGACTTGGATTTATAATCAACTTTTCACAAGATTATTCTCAGAAATATTCATCCACCTGCAAAACAGATTTAACTAATATTTCTACAGTAACTGACCAAGTTTAACATCAATGCACCTCGATTCCGATATGACAAGCTGTGCATTTTGACGTTCATTTTTATTAAACCCTGGTACATTAATATTGATTCGTATTATGGACATCATAGGATATATATTTCATCCACAAATTCACAAATTTATGGGCATTTGTTTCACTTTCAATCAATTCCTGCTTCAGAACACATGTATTTCTCCAGGTGTCTTGACTGGTCTTTTCATGTGACTTCTACCCAAACACATTATTTTCGATTTCCATAATCAATTTTGAAGCAAAACTCACACCCTTTATGATAAACCATAACCCTAATATTACAAATAGATGTATAATTGGTTTGAATGAATGTATGTTTATCAATATAAAATTTTCTTTATATTTTCAGATATCACTTCAATCCATTTTTTAAAGTTGAAACCAATTATATTCTTTATTCACACTATTGTCTATTCATACATTTTCTCTATATTCAGAGACACAGGGTGCACGTATTTGTACCCCCAATAATAATTTATATGTCTTCAACATATTGCTTCCAGAAATGGTGGAAGAAATACTCATGTCACCTGATATAAATATACATTTTTTCAGTGTAATATTCTGGACACAAAACGCAAATGTCACACTTATGATTGTACCAAATCCTAAATAGGAAGTGAGCATGGATTACTAAAACCATCCATGTCCAGGTTGCCTAATGCTCTCAAATGTCTATCCTGTCGGTGACTACATATTTGTTTCTTCCTAAGATTATATATTAAATCTCAACCTGTTGAAAATGTCTAATCCTATCACTCACTTTATACTTTGCCTGATTTCCTAATGTTTCTACTGATAAATGCTTTCCTACATATTTTTTCCAGTTCATCACTGTGACCAACTCTTCACATGTGCTGACATTTACATTCACTCTCTTACCAAAACTCTATTGCTAAAGTACTTTTGGTGAAAATCCTATTCTCACTCTTCTATCTAAACCTACACTATCTTCCTAATCCTACCGGCTATCCCTTTTTGACTGGATGTTTTCTTACACATTCAATCAACCAAGGTACATGGTCCTTTGCCATTATATATCGATTTATCTGAGATATCTGTGCAGAACATTGTTCAAAGCTAAGTTTCCCACTCCAGTGCCCAGTGCACTTCTGGGCTTCAAATCTTATCTAGAATTCCATTGTCATACTTATATTTCACCTCTATATTCTTATAAATACCACAGGATCCCAATATTCTTATTCATCCAGCAGAATGATTCCTAACACAAATCGAACCTGTTATTAACCCTAACCATATACTGTTCCCTCAATCTATCTTTACAAAAGAGCAGGACTGAGGTGGTCTTAGAATACAAAAATGTAGGGGGACTTTCACCTGCTTAGAAGCTCAATGGTCTATGCAGACATAATCCCTGGAGAAGATATAGGGAACTATGAAGTACCTGAGAGAGAAAAAGTCATCTTCAATTGCAAACAACCTGGTCATGACGAAGGGATGTGTCTGAATCAGCCTCTATCTTCTTAATGTAGAGAAGATGGACCAAACCAGGCCTATGTAGAGAGCTGTTCCCAGGTGCCTATGGTTGATATAACTTTCTATCTTGTGAAATTGTAACAGGAAATAGGGGCAGCCTCCATCTCATGAGACCCTTGGAAGCAACTGTTAGGACAAAGTGGTTGCAAAGGCAGCAAATTCAATCAGTTCCAGAAAGAAGTGACCTCATCTAATTTTCTTGGTGAAGGAACACTCTAAACTTGGAATCCAGGCACCCAGAGGCAGTCCCAGTTCCAGTCCCAGTGGGCTCACTTGTTTAGATTTACAGAGGACAGAGTCCGTCTTTCTTGGTATATACTGATGTGAGTATGGCCAAATGCCAGGTGAGCTCTGAAGAGGGGCCTTTCCTGAGAAAGCAGGTAGTGTCTCACTGCTGGTCCCGGACAATTTCACAGAGTTAGCCAAAGAGACCTGATCTGAGACAGGACAGGCCATTTCGGGGGAACATAAAATGGTCCACCAGTCAGAGGGCTCTCCAGATAGTCACATACCTACTTGGAGGAAGGAGGTGCCTTTGTGGTTGTGGGTGTGAGTTTGTGGTTTTGTCTCATGTTCTGAGAATAGGTAGGAAAGGCAGTTTGTTTGGTTTGGAATGGACTGTGTCTACTGAGTCCTTTGACAAGGCAAGTGTTTTTATGTCTGTGTATCCCACTGTGTCTGTGGTTGTAGACATTAGAAAAGAGAATGCATCAATGGATTTGTCATGTCTAGTAGAAAGCTTCTCAGCATTCATCCTGCCTAATTTATGAATGGACTGTGGATTGCCTTATGGATGTGCAACACCTACTATCTTCCAAAGTTCCTGTTTTCTTCGTAGAATTATGGCCACTCTTCAGAATAGGCTTATGATTTTATGTCCACCATATGAACCACCTCCAAGATCTGTGACATGGCTATGTACTAGATAGCTGAAGGGAATGAGAGCATGTCAGAAAACACAGATATCATTGGGACCAGGAGAGTCTCAATGGAGAAACCCTGCTTTGGGTCTTTTGCTTACCTATTTGTCTGTTGCCCTGAATGTCAGGAAGTTCTTTGACTCAGGCCACCCCTTTTTGAAGCCTGAACAAAACAGTTTTCAAATGAAAATGAATGGGCATCACCTTGGGCTCTTTGCTTAATTGCTTTAGAATGGGATGTGTCTGAATCAGCCTCTTGGCCCTGTGTGAGGCTGTGGCTTTGATTCTCAGCACCTGATGGGTCTAAAGAAGGATCCCATGTGTGCATCCAAAACCAAAATGGCCAAAAGAGCGGTCATTGTGGATGGAGTCTCTCGTCTTCCTCTGTAATGTTCCTGCCTCCATCAAGTGAGAATAGGGATCCTTTGGGTCAAATGAGTTCTTCAAAGCCCTGCAGAGTCTAGCCCATAGGTGCTTGGGTTTTCTCATGACTCCCATTTACAAAAAGAATCTAAACCCCACAGTCACTAGGCCACAAATTGCAGAAGTGGAGCAGTATTAACGGCAGGCCTATTTGATCACTCCTGGTTCACAGGAAGGGAGTCCGGGCCTTTAGGCATATGAGGGGTAAGGAAGCTTCTTTTGGACATTGTCTTGGGCTATGCCCCTCATAGAATGCTCCAGCCAGAGGTAATGATAAGTGTCTATATGGAAGAAGATGAGGTCCATGTGGGAGTGTTTTGGTTTTAATTGTGGTCACTTGTGTGGCGGTTGGAAGAGATGAATTGGTCCACATGGGCTGGAACTCTGGCGTAATTACCCTTAGAGACTGCATTCTGGAACTGATCTTAGAGAAGTATTGCAATGAGTTGTGTTGGGATTTTAGGAGGCCACGCATGAGGGTAGTCCTTGGAAAATGAGTCTTGACCCAGGGTTGCTTTCCACAGAGCACTGGGAATCTCAGCCAGGATATCACATGATTTTATTCTGAAAGACTTGGCAGCAATAGTTGAGAGTCAAAACAAACATGGACCTCATATTGTAGACCTCAATGGGCCTGGCTTCATGTGAACTTTTGGCCACTCTTTTGGAAGCCTTGCCTGTGAGAGTTCTCGAGAGATTTCATTAAAATGAGTTTCCTCAACATTTAATGGTTCCTGAATGAATTGAAACCCACAGTGCCTCCAACTTCATCCTTTAAAAATGGTTAGATAAATACCATGAAATGTTTAAAATTCCCATGAGCAGGTGGCACTGGAAAACCTATGGATGTCCTGTTTCTGATTATGAATATACCAGAAGGTGCCTTGATTGACTGGTTTTCATGAAAATGGTATAGAAAAGAGATGCAAGTAAGTTCGAGCCTGCTGAGTAGTGGACCTAGAGAAGTTGTGAGCAGGTGTGTGATAAAAAAATCTGTGGTTTGGCCATGTGGATCTGCCTTTGGCTTCCAAATGGATTATGACTGATATGGTGCAGCCAGCAGACCCTTCTCTGAAAAGGCATCTTGTTATATGTAGGAGTTTCAGGGCAATGTTCAGAATCAGGTTGCTATGCTCAAGGAGGCAAGCTGGTGGGATAGAAGCATGGTTGGTGCATTTTCCTGCAGACCCTGACCCACCACACGTGACAGAACTCGCTCCAGCACTGTGTCCCAGTTGAACTCCTTGTTTCATGAAGCAAATGCCAAATTGCGAGTGCAGCAGCAAGAAACAGCACGAAAAGTGGAGGATGACCAAATGGGTTCACAGTGCACACGGGGAGACACTTAGCCCCCATTGGTCACAGTTTACCTACAAAGAGAGAATTTAGCAATGCTGCCTCATGTTCATTGGAAAACAAGAAACCATGTGCTCACAAAGGTCACAAAAATGCAGACCCAGCTTGGATGGTCTCACTACAATGGAAGCTAAAGCTCCTGACAACAACATATATTTCATGTGCCCAACCTCAGAGGCAGTTTCTTAAGAACTCTTTAGGCCAGCAGAGCTCCATGTTTGTGGAGAGTTTACATTGTCCCTTAATTTTGGAAACTCCTCTACCTTCTCCAAATTTGTGAAAATTGAGCAGTTTCCATTGCAGATATGTATTCACAGATTTTCTAACTCTTCTCCTCTAATTGTGTCATACATGGAGCGAAGGTAATGTCAAGGCATTGCTCTGGATGAGAGTGGGAAGATATTTGTGTAGCACATATTTGCATACACATTGCATTCATTTTCAATTTTCTATTCGAAATACTGAATCCCTGACACTATCCCATACCCTACTATCCTCTGACTACTAATCCTAATATGATGGAGAAAAATACCCAAACAGAATAGAAATACAAGCAGTTCAGAGGAGGCATGCTGCATACTTGGACTTACCTTTTGCATGATAAATGGTAGGTGTTATAAATCTAGTCAATTTTTAATTGAAATAGTTCACCATGTGTTTTTAAATTAAACAAATATATGAATTCCTGTCTCCCTTTCTCGGTAGCCTATTCATCACATGTATTTTCATATGCATTTATAGAATCCTACCTGGTATCACATGTACATTTTTGTGAGGTGGCTGACTTGGCAGATACAAATTGTGAGAAGAGATCACTCCTCCAAATTGCTGTTGGAACTGAAAATTCCACCTATAGGGGAACTTCCTAGTAGAACATCATTATACATAAACTCATGTTCAGTAAAATAAATATTTTTGCATCTGTGGATGATATATATTTAAAGATGAATTTCGATTGGCATATATATTGCTACTTTTAAATGTCTGTGTGTGTTTTTTTTGTGTGTGTGTGGGTATGTGTGTGTGTGTGTGTGTGTGTGTATATATATATATATATATATATATATATATATATATATATATATATATATACACACTCTCCAGATTTTTCAAAATATGAAATATATGTGTCTTATATACACTCTCTAAATTCATTCATGTTCATGCATGTGGATTCATAATAAACTTTCCAAAATATTAGTCTCAGAAATATTCATCCACCTTAAATACATATTTGTTTCCTAGTACTGAAAACTAACTTCAGTGAATGGTGCATACAAATGTTAATAATTCTACAGGAACTGATCCAGTCTATCACCAATGCAAGTAGATCCCAATGGGACATGATATATAATATGATTTTCATTTATATTCAACACTGGTACATTATTATTTCTTCAGTTTTTGCTCATCATAAGATATGTATTTCATCCACAAGTTCACAAATTTGTAGGCATTTCTTTAAACTTTAATCACTTCCTACTTCACAACACATGTATTGTCAGGGTTTCTTGACTGGTCTTTTCATGAGACTTCTTTCCAAACACATTATTTTCGATTTCCATAATCACTTTTGAAGTAAAACTCACACACTCTTCATGATAAACCAAAACACTAATATTGACATTAGATGAATAACTGGTTGGAATGAATGATTGTATATGCATATAAGATTTCCAGTAATTTTTCAGATATCAGTTCATCCCATTATATTAAGTTGGAACAAGTTATATTACTTATTCACAGTATGGTCTATTCATGCTTTATCTCTATATTCATAGACATAGGGTACACCTCTTTGTACGCCCAATACTTATTTTATGTCTTCAGTATATTGCTACCAAAAATGGTGGAAGAAATACTTATGTCACCTGATCTACATATACATATTATCACAATAATATTCTGGACAAAAATGTAAATGTTACACTTATGATTGAACCAAGCAAAGCCTAAATGAAATGTGAACATAGATTACTAAAAACATCCATGTCCAGGGTGCCTAATGCTCTCAAATGTCAATATTATTGGTGACTTCATATTTGTTTCTTTCTAAGATTCAACCTCAAGCCTGTTGAAAATGTCTAATCCTCTCACTCACTTTATACTTTCCCTGATTTCGTAATATCTTTATTGATATCTTCTTTTCTACATGTTTTCCCCACTTCATCATCGTGACTGGCTCTTCATATGTGCTGACATATACATTCACTCTCTAACTGAAATCCTATTGCTAAAGAACTTTTGTTCCAAATCATATACTCACTCTTCTTCCTAAAACGACCGACTAACTTCCTAATCCTACCGACTATCCCTTTTTGAAGGGATGTTCTCTTCTACATTCAATCTTCCAAGGTACAAGGTCCTATGCCATTGTATATCAAATTATCTGAGACATCTGTGCAGAACATAATTCAAAGCTAAGTATCCCAATCAAGGGCCCAATGCCCTTATGGGTTTAAAATCATACCTGGATTTCTGTTTTCATACTTATGTTTCACCTCTACATTCTTGTAAATATACCAGGTTCCCAATACCATTATTCATCCAGAAGAATGATTCCTAACACAAATCGAAATCAAACCTGTTATTAACCCTAAACATACACTGTTCCCTCAATCTCATTTTACAGAAGAGCAGGGAAAAAGTTGTTCTTACAATACAGAAAAGTAGGGGACCTTCCACCTGCTGAGATCCTCAAAGGTCCATGCAGAAATGATACCTGGAGAAGTTGTAGACAGGTATGAAGGACCTGAAAGAGCAAAAGTCATCTTCGATGACAAACCACCTGGTCAGGATGAAGGGATGTGTCTGAATCAGCCTCTCTCTTCTTATTGTGGAGAAGATGGACCAAACCAGGCCTGTGTGTGTGCCTATGGTTGATATACCATTCTAAATTGTGAAAGTGTCAGAGGAAGAAGGGGCAGCCTCCATCTCATGGGGCCCTTGGAAGCAACTGTTAGGACCAAGTGGTTGCCAAGGCAGTGACCTCATTCAGTTCCAAAGAAAGTGTCATACCTCATTTCCTTGGTGATGGAACTCTCTGAACTTGGTATCCAAGAAGCCAGGCACCCAGATGCAGTTCCAGTCCCAGTCCCAGTGGGCTCACTTGTTTGGATTTACCAAGGACAGAGTCAGTCTTTCTTGGTACCTACTGATGTGAGGATGGCCAAATGCCAGGAGAGCTCTGAAGAGGGACCTTTCCTGAGAAAGCAGGTAGTGGCTCACCACTTTTTCCTGACAACTTCACATAGTTGGCCAAGGAAACCAGATCTGAGAGAATACAGGCCATTTCGGGGGAACATAGTATTGCCCACCAGTCAGAGAACACTCCGGATAGTCACAGACCTACTTAGGGGAAGGAGGTGCCATTGTGAGTGTGGGTGTGTGGTTTTGTCTCTTGTTCTGAGAATAGGTAGGAAAGGCGGTTTGTTTGGTTTTCAGTGAACTATTTCTAGTAAGTCATTTGACAAGGTGAGTGTTTCTATGTCTGTGTATCCCACTGTGTCCGTGGTTGTAGACATGAGAAAAGACAATGCAACAATGGATGTGTCCTGTGTAGTAGAATGATTCCCAGCATTCATCCTGCCCAATTTATGAATGGACTGCAGCTTGCCTTATGGATTGGCAAAACCTACTACCTTCCTAAGTCCCTGTTTTCTTCCTGAATTCTGGCAACTCTCCAGAATAGTCTCATTGTTTTGTGTCCAAGATATGTACCAACTCCAAGGTCTTTGACATGTCCATGTACTGGATACCTGAAGGGAATGGCCAGTATCTCAGAAAACTCAGATATGAGTGTGACCAGAAAAGTCTCAGTGGAGATACCATGCTTTGGGCCTTTTGCTTACCTATTGTTCTGTTGCCCTGAATGTCAGGAAGACGTTGGGCTCAGGCTACCCCTTTGTGAAGCCTGAAGAAAACAGTTTTCAAATGGAAATGAATGGGCATCACCTGTGGCTCTTGCTAAATTGCTTCGGAAAGGGATGTGTCTGAATCAGGCTCTTGGCCCTGTGTGAGGCTGTGGCTTAGATTCTCAGCACCTGATGGATCTAAAGAAAGATCCCATGTGTGAAACCAAAACCAAATTGGCAAAAAATTTCAGTCATTGTGAATGAATTCTATTGCCTTTCTCTGTTAGGTTCCTGAAATCAATCAAGTGAGAATAGCGATCCTTTTGGTCAAATGAGTTCTTCAAATCTCTGCAGAGGTGCTTGTCTTTTCTCATGACTCCAGTTCACATAAAGAATCTAAACCCCACAGTCAGAAGGCCTCAAATTGGAAAAGCGGAGCAGTATTAATGACAGGCCTATTTGATCACTCCTGGTTCACAGGAAGGGTGTCCTTCCCACCCTGACTTGAGCCAAATGAGGGGCAAGGGAGCTTATTTTGGACACTCTTTTGGAATGTGCCCCTCATGGAAAGCTCCAACCAGAGGTTATGATGAGTGTCTATAAGGAAGAAGATGGGGCCATGTGATAGTGTTTTGTTTTTAATTGTGTTCATTTGATTGGCGGTGTGAAGAGATGACTGGGTCAACCTGGGCTTGAACTCTGGTTTGATTCCCCTTAGAGACTGCGTTCTGGAATTGACCTCAGAGAAGTATTGCCATGAAAAGTGTTGGGATTTTAGGAGGCCACGCATGAAAGTCACCCTTGGAAACTGAGATCTAGGCCCAGGGTGGTTTTCCAAAGAGTACTGGGAATCTCAGCCAGTATATCACATGATTTTATTCTGAAAGACTTGGCAGGGATAGTTTTGAGTCAAAACACACATGGACCTCACATTGGAGACCTCAATGCGCCTGGCTTCATGTGACCTTTTGGCCACTCTTTTGGAAGCCTTGCCTGTGAGAGTTCTCCAGAGCTTTCTTTGAAATGAACTTCCTCATCATTTAATGGTTCCTGAATGAATTGAAACCCACAGTGCCTCCAACTTCATCCTTGAAAAATGGCCAGATAAATACCATGAAATTTTTAAAATTCCCATGACCAGGTGGCACTGGAGAACCTTTGTATGTCCTGTTGCTGATCTTGAGTGTACCAGACCCTGCCTTAATTCACTGGGTTTCATGAAAATGGTGTAGAAGAGAGATGCCATTGAGTTATAGCCTGCAGAGTTGTGGGCCTAGAGAAATGGTGTGCAGTTTTGTGATAATACATCTGTGTTGTGACCATGTGGTTCTGCCATTGGCTTCCAAATTCATTGTGACTGCCATGGTGCAGCCAGGAGACCCGTATATGTAAAAGCATGTTTTTATATTGAAAGATTTCAGGGCCATGTTCAGAATCAAGTTGCTATGGACATGGGGGCAAGCAAGTTAGAGCCTGCAGAGTATTGGGCCTAGAGAAGTGGTCTGCAGTTGTGTGATAATACATCTGTGTTATGGCCATGTGGATTTCTCATTGGCTTCCAAATTTTTTGTGACTAACATGGTGCAGCCAGGAGACCCGAATATGCATGTTTTTATATGGAGAGGATTCAGGGCCATGTTCAGAATCAAGTTGCTATGGACAAGGGGGCAAGGTATGTGGGAAAGAAGACTGGTTGTTGCATTCTCCTGCAGACCCTGACCCACAACACGTGACAGAACTCCCTCCAGTACTGTGTCCCTGTTGAACTTCTTGTATTTTGTGAAGCAAATACCAAACTCCCAGTGCAACAGCAGGAAACACCACGAAAAGTGGAGGATGACCAAATGGCTCCACAGTCCACATGGGGAGACAATTAGACCCCAGTGGCCACTGTTTACCTACAAAGAGTGAATTCAGCACTGCTGCCTCATGTTCACTGGAAAATAAGAAACCATATCCTCCAGGTCACATAGATGCAGACCCAGATTTTATTGTCTCACTACAAAGGAAGCTAAAGCTCCTGAAAATAACGTATGTTTCAAGTGCCCAACCTCAGAGGCAGTTTCTCAAGATGTCTTTACGCCAGCAGACCTCCATGTTAGAGGAGTGTTTACCATGTCCCTTACTTTTGGAAACTCCTCTACCACCTCCAAGGTTCTGAACTCTGAGCATTTTCCACTCAAGATATGTATTCACAGATTTTCTAACTCTTCTATTCTAATTGTGACTTACTTCAGGCGAAGGTAATGTCAAGGATTTGTTCTGGATGAGAGTGGGAAGATTTTTGTGTAGCATATATTTGCATACACATTGGATTCATTATTCTATTTTCCATTTGAAGTACTGATCCCTGACACTAACTCATAACCTACTGGACTCTGACTACTACTCCTAATATGATGGAGAAAAATAACCCAAACAGAATAGAAATGCAAGCAGTTCAGAGGAGGCATGGTGTATAGTTGGACTTGCCTTTTGCATAAAAAAGGGTAGGTGTTATAAATCTAGTCAATTTTCTGTTGAAATAGTTATCCATGTGTTTTTAAAGTTAACAAATATGTGATTTCCTGTCTCCCTCTCTCTGTAGCCTATTCAGCACATGTATTTTTATATGCACATATAGAATCCTACCTAATATCACACGTACATTCTTGTGAGGTGGCTGACTTGGCAGATACAAAATGTGAGAAGAGATTACTCCTCCTAAATGCTGTTGGAACTGAAAATTCAATGTATGGGTAAACTTCCTAGTTAAACAACATTATACATAAATCTATATTCAGTAACATGAATATTTTTGAATCTGTGGATGATGTATATTTCATGGTGAATTTCAATTGGCATATATATTGCTATTTTTATAGTCTCAGTTTGTGTGTGTGTGTGTGTGTGTGTGTGTGTATATATATATATATATATATATATATATATATATATATATATATATATACTCTCCAGATTTTTCAAAATATGAAATGTATGAGTCTTATTATACACTCCCTGAATTCATTCATGTTCATGTATGTGGATTTATAATCAACTTTTCACAAGATTATTCTCAGAAATACTCATCTACCTGAAATACATATTTGTTTCCTAGTACTGAAAACTAACTTCAGTGAATGGTGCATACAAATTCTAATATTTCTACATTAACGGACGCAGTTTAACATCAATTCAAGTAGATTCCTATGGGACATGATGTGTATTTTAACGTTCATTTTTATTCAACACTGATACATTACTATTTCTTCAATTTCTGCACATCATCGTATATATTTATCATCCACAAGTTAGCAAATATATAGGCGTTTGTTTCACTTTAAATCCCTTTCTGCTTCAGAACACATGCATACCTCCAGGTTTCTGGACTGGTCTTTTCATGAGACTTCTTTCCAAACACATTATTTTCAATTTCCATAATCACTTTTGAAGCAAAACTCAAACACTCTTCATGAAAATCCATAACCCTAATATTTCATTCAGATGTATAACGGGTAGGATTAAATGTAGTATATCAATATAAGGTTTCCTGTATATTTTCAGATATCAATTCAATCCATTATTTAAAGTTGGAACCAGTAATATTATTAATTCACAGTATTGTCTATTCATGCATTATCTCTATATTCATAGACAAATGGTACACCTATTTCTACCCAAAATACTAATTCATATATCTTCAAAATATTGCTCCCAGAAATGGTGGAAGAAAAACTCCTATTACCTGATCTACATATATTATTTATTATAGTAATATTCTGGACACACATAGGAATGTTCACACTTATGATTGTACCAATGTAAAGGTCGGGCAAGTGTCGGAAAAGAGACCACGAAGAGACTGTCTCATGCAACAGCAAAGGGTTTATTGGGGGTCCAGCATGCTGGGGCTCAGAGCTCACTTGAATAGAGAAGAGAGCCCTAAGAACAGCTTAAGCAGAGCTTATGCAATTTACGTGGTGAGAGCAGGGAGGGAAATTTATTGATGGGTCAGGTCGAGTGAGTGGTTTGCATGCCAATGGGAGAGGGAGTACATTCAACAGTTTGGCAATTGGGGACAGCACATTCTGGGAACAAGATTAGCAAACAGTTTTCAAGATTTCATCAGTATTTTGTTAAGCATACAGAAAAACAAGAAGTTAAAAGTACATATTTTATTAACCTTTCATTCCCCACTTCTTATTCTGGTTAATTTTAATCATAAAAATGAGCATTGTGGGGTCTCACATTTTATGTCTTCTAGTGAGGTATATTGTTGTCTGATTACCATAAGTTTAACTTATCCAATTTAAGCTTGTAGAAAGGAAACTAGATGGTTGAGCAAACAGGGTCCTACAATTAGCAATGAAATGAGGATTATTAATGGACTGGCCAGGGCTGATAAAAGCGTAGTTAACCAGGGGGACTGTGTGAACAAAGACTCAAACCACCCTTTTTGTGCATCTCTCTCTTGTTGATGCTCTTCTAGGCGTCTTCTTAATTTACTCATAGATTTTTTTACAACTCCAGTATGGTCGGCATAAAATCAACTTTTTCCCTCAATGCAGCACGAAAGCCCCCTTCTCTCACGAAGAGGAGGTCCAACCCTCGCATGTTCTGTAAAACAATTTCAGAGAGAGAGGTTAAAGATTCCTATAAAACTGTGATGGAGGTTTTTAATATCTTTAAATTTTGGTCTATTGCTGCTTCTCATCGGGTCATTTGTTGTGTCACATGGAC